>NW_025776847.1:0-119822 GCF_021130785.1 Homalodisca vitripennis | reverse complement strand
CGTTTAAAATGTAATATAAATATAAAACCACAAACAAAATGTTATGCCTGCATTAATGCTTAGAAGGTTGTTCAGTGCTAAATTTTTTTTAAAAAAAAAATCCCGGTATAAAACACGCTTTCACTGTGTAGATAAACTTTATTTCCCATTGATAATTCAGTAATCATATCACAATATGTTTCATGTTTATAATGTATTATATTAGTTACATTACTTACATTGAATATATTAGGATGAAATTCATTTGTTCAGATAAAGGTTATTGGGTAAAAATTACTCTTATACATGTTTTTTCTCTTTGAGTTTGTTGTGTGAACAAATTTCCTTACACCACAACAGCACACATCAACATCCACTACAAACAACAGACACTACAAAAATTGGATCGTTTATACTGCATAGTGAACAGTAAGTGCCTTTATTCAATATTTCAACAGAATGTGCTTTGTCATGGACAGTTAAGTTGAGAACATGAATGACACTTTTAGGCTGAGTTTAACCCTCGCGTTAATGATTGAAATGCATACCATCGCACACTGTTTATATTTTACAAAATAAATCTTTTTTAAATTTACTTACAGTTCCAATGCAAATAGTCAAAGTAAGAATGCAAAACTCAGTATAATTTTATTACGTCGCTGCACCAGAAAGGAGCGTGGTAAACATACGAATACGTGAAATTCAGCTATCAAAATTGAAGAATACTCGCTTGAAAAAATCTGAAATAAAATAAAACTCGGTGTATTATATAGAGTAAAAGGCAGTTAATCTTTAATATTTTGCTCTATTGGAAGTCTTTATACAGTAAGATGTGTAGCGGGTTTAATGAATTGTCCTAAACACTTAATAGGCAAGATCCAAACTTTCTTTAAAAAAGAAACTCTTTGATATCCTTATCCCCTTTACACGGAGATTACCACAGACCATCAAACAAACAGTTCCCGGAATAACACAAGGCTAAAAAGTTCAATATTTTCTTATTAAATTGTGGTTAGCTGTATGTATATCTTCAATATAATAGATCGATAATACTTTTTAACAACATAGAGAAACAAACATAACGAATGAAACATAGAACAACATACAGAAAATGGATGGCTTCATAATGTAGAATTCGTTCAGCTATATCAATAACAATTGTATAAACGTTTTTATTGCATATAATCTTTCTTTACAAGATTATTAGTATCATAGAACAAATATTCGGGTTGTAATATTTATGTAGGTTATATTGTACATTGAAAACCTGTATTATTGTTTTTAAGTTAAAGCTTTTTAGCAAAAACATTACTTGCATATATATACATTTCATAGATGTTGTGTGACATATATCCTACATATAATGGACATTTTTAATTTTTGTTAGTCTTTGAACTGTAAATTGTGTGTATATATATTTAATTTGATAATCCATTCCAAGATAAAGATATTTGAAAATTTATAATAAATATTATTTCATCGTAGAAATTAGATACTATCAATTCTGTTCATATTTAGGATTTATTTCTAACAGGTTTTTGTTATGTGTGTTTTTTAACAGTTCTTGAAATGGTTGAATTTAGCGTCCACAATTCTATTGTTTTCCGTTGTTAAATATAAGTGATGGACTCTTATTGTATGCAATTAAAAACTTGGGTCTTTAAATTAGTAGAAAATTAATAAGGTTAAACATTTTTGTATTGTGCAGATAGCTATTACTTTTTTTACAAGAATTTATAGTTTTATAGAACAAATAATAGTTTTGTTATATTTATGTAGTTTATATATATATAAGTTATATATAAAATAAATAACCGTATGAATTTTTTTTCTTAAAATAAAAGGGTTTGGGCACACAACTACTTACATATATGTATTTCATGCATGTATGTGTGACAATGTTAAATATATATAAATGGAGATTTTTCAATTTTCAAAGTCTGTGAACTTGTAAATTATATGTGAGCTTGAAATTTCATTTTTGTATCTCGAATTATTAAAATAGAAACAGATGTGTGGGGAATTTATTAATAAACCCTAAATTAGTATACATTGCATTCGATTTCATTTATAAGCTTTTACAACTTGAATTATTTTTATAATAGTGATTTGTACAATGTGTTTACAACGATGAGAAGAGGAGTAACGACATCATGAATGGAGAGAGAGACGTGATAAAGCTCTGGAATAGCTGAGTAATTTTAAATATCTAAGCCTATAATGTTCATATATGAAACATTTTGTATCTAATTTAATTGATTGTTTTAAAAAAAACTTTCGGCTTAAATTTATTTAAGTAATATAACAATATTATTAAATATAATTGTTAATTTTTACCTAAATAATTTAGATCTGAATAGCCTAATAATGGATTATTGGTTACTGCAGACTGTAAAGGTCCAAGTGCCTTTATGGTCAACACAAGAATATGCCTTAACATGGACAGTTAGGTGGAGAACATGAGTGACACTTTTAGGCTGATTTTAACCCAAATGCTATATCGCAATGAAAATACGACCATTATGTGGATGGGTATTTTATATTTACATTGCGGTTTAAAATACATTGGTGAGAAGTTTGGCAGAGTGTTTCAAGATGCCTCGGATTTGTATGAAACTTTGACGATTATTTCAGACTGAAAGAACACTTACTTAATTAAATAGCTGTGTGTACTCTGAGTAAAGTACCATTGAGATAAGTTGCAATGTATACACTGTACAGATTTAAAGGAAAAGAGTTCATAAATAAATATAAACAGTGTTATTACTGCGGGTCATATTGACACCTAGGATCTGTATTGCTAACAGTTCGGAACAGAAAAACTTTTGTGTTTTTGTGATTTCGAAAGATAAGTGTTTAATTTTTGTGAAAACTGTTTATACATTGATAGTATATACGGATACAGAGTATTAATATGGGAACTGAAAACGAGTATAAATGTTTTTTATATTTATAAATTAAAATACAAAAGTATATCACCAAGAAATGTTTGAATGAATCACGCCTTTACTGCCAGATATACACGAAACCAAAACAAAATACAAGCATAACATGCAAAATACAAATATACTCTATTAAATTTCTATTAAAAACTTTAAGAGGAAAATTGATGCTTGTTGTAACATAGGAGTGCCTGGGATTTAGATTCTATAAACAGATTGTAAAGAAACTGGGGTTTCCAGGACAATCTCTTTTTTCATCTTAAGTTTCTACTCCCTAAGGAAAACTCCCCATGTATCCAACCAACCTTAGAGATTGACGAGTTTGTACCTTTGCAAGGAACCATAAGATCTTTTAAGCACGGTATTTTTTACAATATTTTCTACAGAAAATGGTTAAGAAGGACTTTAATCTGACTATGATGTTACAGTGATAGATGGATAGCAATACAGTTAATTAATATTTTCATTAAACTCTTAACTGGGAATTTAAGGCTTCGCTAAGTTACTGACCTTATATTAGTTAGTTCACCACCTTTATTGGTATAAACCATTTTCCTGTCTAGCATGAATAAATTTGATTGTATTTTAAAGTTTATATTGGCTTTTGGTTTCAATTCATAAGGATACCAAGAGAACGAGTTGTATTTTTAATGAAATTTTTAACTTTAAATGATTTCAGTCTGTAATATATTCCTCCGTAAAAAATACATTTCCTCCATCTGGCCGTACAACTATGTAAATAACTTCGTTATTCAGTCTTGAACAATGAAAGTTTGTAAGATGGTGGCCACTATCACCGACACTAAATATATAACTCAAATAAATACCGACGTATGGCCAATCCTGTACATTTTTACATATACTAGTACGTAACATAAACAATTTATTTCATTCACTTTCGATATTCCGTTAGGTTTCAAGAGGGCCTACATTTAAGTTTTGGGGAAAGGACTGGTTTATATATATATATATGTTATTAATCCCTTATAGTCCATAATTACCATTGTGTAAATTTTTCAATGCTCATATAAACAATTTATAATGTACATCTCATAATAATTCTAATTTATTTATAAAACATTTAAAGGAGATCTAATTTGTATTACAGAAGAAATATAATATATTTTTCTATTCTACTGTTAATACAAACTCTGAATAAATAACAGTTCACGAAGGAAGTTCCTAAATTAAAATGTGATAAAGTTTGCAGCAAAGACACTTTTAATTGAATCATAAACACTAAAGGCAAACTTCGTGTACAGCAATATATAATTAACACCTGTATCTATATTAAGGACTAGCTGTTTTATAAGACGTATTCCCTGAACATTTTTATGTGTTAAAATCTATAAGGACAGGGCCATATACGAGATGCTATCCAAAAATTGCAATAAAAACGGCTTTATTTAAGTGTTCAATAATCTATAAATCACACCCTTTTAATTTTAATCATCATGGAACAAAGACAATCAAATTTTTTTGTAGGTTTTTTAAATAGGTTTTCATGTTATAAGAATGATTTTTTTTAAATAGAAACATGAGTGTATCACAACGTAATGTCACCGCCATCACATTGTTCATGAACAAACAATATGAAACAGTGCAGCATTGTTGAGAGGTCAGGCCATAGAACATGAAAATTGTGTGTAGAGTTTGTTGCTGTCGTAGTCCAAACATCTCTTTACAACTGTGAGTTATTCAATTTGCACTGCATAACCAAAAATCTGTTCACGTAGTTTTAATAATGTTTTATATATGTAACAATAAATGTTTGCGATATGCCACTCAAATCATAGTCTTCATGACATTACGCAAAACTTTATTCGTATCGTGCAGTAATCGATACTAAATGAGCTATATACAATCATAATATTACGCAGGAAAAAACCTACCGAGACACAAATACGATACAAATATTTAATTTTCAGCTAGTTACGTTACAGCTTAACATTTAAATTTTTTTCGTAAAACACTGCCTTGGCTCTCAGGCTAGCTTTTCACATATAGCAGATTGAACTTCATAATAGGCTATATCATATATAGGGCTACTGTAATGTCCCCAGGGTGGAGTCCTAGAATTTCTATGTCGTCTAGAATGGTTAGTTTGTCAACAGAACAATGTTATTCAGTTCAACGCTGTATACATCGTGTTTAAAAGCTTTGTATCATATTTATAGAACCGTGTTGAATACCTCTATTGAATAGCCACTGTTTTATTCATCGAAAGTCAGGTGTTTCTGAATGGTTAGCTTCTTAATTCCTTTAGAATTTTTAGATACACCACTTTCAAGGTCTGGAGGGGTAAATGTTTGACTGGAGCCCGGCGTGCTCGTAGATTATTCTTCCGTTGAACTCATCTTTCATATTGAGTTACACTTTCTTGTTGACTTTTGGGCATTTTGTAACGGTTAGTTTGCGGGTAATCGCTAGTCTTAAAAGTTGAATCATGTTTTTGACGTCATCATCCTTGTCGACCGTATGGATATAGTACGTGTGCGAGTCAATAACTGTGTGTATTAGAGTTATTCTTTGTCACCGTACCGCCTTTAGATAATACTGTAGTGAAAATCGTACATTAATTTCTTAGGAACGTCCAGACTCATTCCAACCTAGATGGTTTTCTTGAAAAAACAATTTCGTTTTGCACATGTTGGAGAGTCGCCAAAATGTTTTATGAAAAATAGTTTTTTTTCTTGAAATTGGGTTGAGCAGTCCACTTTTCAACCAGCTCATCTGTCGCAGCTAGTCGGGTATTTACTCTGATCGTATATTTTCAATCGTTTTTTACCAAACAAACCGCTAATTTATGAGCTTGAACAAATCTTTCTCAACCTCGTTCCTGACATTAGTAAGCATTCGGGTGTTCAAGTCGATGTAGTGCTTCAGCCAGGCGTATTGACTGAAAGCTTATGCATAAGTGAATAATTATATTTTTCATTCCAGGTAGTAGATACTCCTCAAAATATTTGCAGCGACCAACGCAGTTTTATTTATCAAAGTTGTCAGCGATTTCTCTACTTTTAATCCAGTCGCTACTTGACGTCCATGTGATAGAGGAAATTCAAATTGCAGGTCATGCAGTTGTTTACGATATTCCAAGTCGATTGTAGCTAGTGTGTGAATCGTCTAAAACTTTTTGTATCGTCGTTCTCGGTTTGCAAAAATTAAAGTTCCTGTATAACATAGACTGGCTCATGTCCCAGCCATAAAAGATTATTAGCGTATACAAATTCGTTTGGATTACGTTAGATAGGTTGTTGCTCTCCATTTGAAATTATCCATGTAAGCGTTATTGGCTGCGGCTTGACAGTTAGACACTCAAACACGTAGCCACGAATGCCCTCGCTGGTTATCAGGATCATGTAATCACTGATGACATCGATTTTATCGTCGGTTGTCTTTAACCATCGCACTCCAAGCAAGTCCAGGGGTGAAGCTGGTATGTTTCTTCACAAACTTAAGCAAAGTTCTACATTACGTTTTAACAGATGCAGTAGGTCCGTTGATTGTACGGTAATGTGTAATATATCATGCTCTGAACGTCAAAAGTGTTAGAAACGTTAACCCCATCTTGGTAGTCCTTGGGATTTAAGTGCAGGATCAATGCTTAGTTTATTGCAAATGTCATTTTGGGCTGGCAGAAATGTACTTCAAAATCTATGCATGTAATCATCGGGGAAGAAATCTTTCTTCAACAGCCTAATTTACCAAGGAGTAGAATTTGGAAGTGTTTCTGAATTGACTTGGAGAAAGATGTATGGCTGGTTAGGTTGTCAACCCTGCTGGCCAAGTATCTCAACGAGTCCAAGAACCGTAGTTTCACTCTGTCTCCAACAATAAAAGTATAACATTCCTCTTTATTGGAGATAATCTTAGTGGTTTCGTTGTTTATTACATATTTATGAAAAGGTAAGTGCAGTATCCAATCAAGGTATGAATCTTAACTGACAGGAATTGCGGTTGAAGTTGAGGTTTCTCGAGTTTTGCGCCATACCTACGATTTTCCTTCTTATTACGATATTGGGCCTTGATGGCCTAATTCGTAATCATTAAGTAAGATCTGAGAATTTTTTTCCACATACAGGTATGTGACACTTGTGAACGTTGGCGAGTGTTTGTAAATCGTATTGTATCATGTCTGTAGGTATGTCAGAATTGCTAGAGTACAACGTATATATATATATATATATATATATATATATATACCGATCAAACTTTCTACAGAGATTTGTTTCGCTTTAGTTCCGGAATATGTTTCGGTGATTTGTACTGACCGTGACAATAAACAATCTAGTACGAAGAATTAACAGCTTCATGCTTCTGGTATTTTTTGGTGTATAAATCCAGTTTCTTGACTGCATCAGGTTGCCATCTGCTGGCTACAAGAGTCAGCTTACACTCAACATGAAAAGTGAAAACCAAACTCATCGAGTGCTTAGGTTCCATAAACTATATAATGGAACCTTATTTCTGTGATAGTCTTCAACGCCTCTAGTTCTTTGCAGTCTTCTTGATGTATTTTAGTAGGGTTTTCGTGCCAAAAAGTGTAGTGCGCAGCGTTTGAATAGCCAGATCTTAGGCTTTAAGCTTTAAAAAATTGTCAACTCACCAATCGGCTCATATATTTTACGTAACATTAAAAAGAGATATTTTAATTTTTTTATTATTGATTCTCTTCTCGTGTAACGTAAAACGGATAAGAGACTCGTATCGTAAGAGTACACGTTAATGTTTATTCCAGTAAGCTTCTCATAAATCTTGACATTATAATGACCTACGGGAATGTACATCTATCTCGTGCTTGAATCGTTGGTAATGTTGCATTCGTTCAGGTTTCGCTTGCCAGTACACGGGGAACATTGCGGCAAGGATGGACCATACGCAACATTTCGATGTTCGTTACGTTTATGACTGCATGTTTAACTACGGCCTTTTTAGGGACTTCCATGTAACTAGACCCCCTGAGTAGTTTTTAAATGTACGTTCTTAATTCTAGATTCCTTGGCGTAAAACTTGTCCATTTCAGAAAACATTTTACCCCTGCTACTTTAATGTATTCCGTAATGTCTTTAGCCGGTTGATAACAGTGTTTTCAGTCTTTAATTTAATCTTTTTCAATACGTTTTTATCACTAGCCGGTGCCATAGACTCGGCTTCTAACACAAGGTTGACATTGATGATGTGTTCTCCTGGCGTGCTGTGCGATTTTGCAAGTCACTTCTCTGAGTCATTCCAGAAACGCAGTAGGGTTTTTGATTCCATGATGGTTTTCAACGACACAGGTTTTTATGCGACCCTTGAATCCTTTGTCTATTTCTTTAGTCTAGTCATCAATTCGATGAAACACGTGCTACCTATCGGCAATCGGAATGGTACTTTCGAGCAAGGATCTACAACGGTACCTGGAGATGATATTTAATCATGCTTATGCTTTAAGGGAACACACACTAGAAAGGAACACTTGATTACGTGACGTGATCACTCGTTTCAATATGTGCAGGTTTTTTTGTCATATACCACCTTGACAGCAAGGAATGTTGGAAGCCGTTATTAATTTGTTGCAGTTCGCCCATTTTTTTTAACATCCGTGACAGGTCGGGGTACTTCACAGATTTCACAATTTCAAATTTATTTTTTCTGTTTTTAGATCTAACTTGAACAAACGCTTAAGTAGTAGGACAAATAGTACAAGTAACACGCTCTAGGGTAACCGTCTACAAGACATAAGCCATTTTTTTTATAAACGGAACCGGAGATTTTCCAAAAATAGCAAGTTTAAAATCTTAAGAGTCCAACAATTAAGAGATGGATTTACGTAATAGAACGACATCTTGTATCACGTGATCAGAAACGTCAAGATTTTTAGATTTTCGCCAAAAATACTGAGCTTAAATAGCGTAATGTTCGAAAGCTGTAAAATTTCCTCCTCCATTTAATTATAAATACCCTACAGTGAGGGGGACATTCCCTCACCAGTGACGAGGCCTAATTTCTTGTTTCAATCCTCGTCTCTGGGATATCGATAAACCCGCTTATATGTATTACTTATAGTTTTATTAAAAATATTTTGTTTTACATATGATAAATTAGAAAAAAAATTAAGGATGGAAAGCCTCCTCATTTTAACTTGTTTAAACTAAATGTATAGAGTTGATATGGTAAGTTTAATCCGGTTATATGTATCCTAAACCTACTCTGTATCAAATTCATGGGATCAACAGAATATTTGATTTTCTGCAATAGTTAGTGAAGAGTGTAGAGGCAAGTATTGAGGCTGAGTAAGGAAGAAACGTTGGTAATGATTCGCCATGCCTAGTGAAGGAACCTCCGTAACTTTCGTGTGTAATTGGTGATTGCATTAATATTATATTTGGTATGGTGAAGACTATTTTCATCAAACATATGTTCTAAATATCATTTATGGAAATTACACTAACATCTATTTAATCTGAGCTCTTTCCTTTCTAGCTTTTCCAAACACAGCATTCAGTCGTTCCAATAGTTCTTCTCGTGTCCTTCAACGATGATATAATCAAGAAATGCCTTTACTCCATTTAACCCATGCAGAATCATCGTCATATTACGGTTCCAGATTGATGATGGGACACTAAAATCAAGCATAACCGATTAAAACAATATCGCACTCTGGCCATCTTTTTTCACGTGAACGATAGCATTGTTGATTTTTAGTCTGCATAACACTTTCCGCCATTAATTTCTGCAAATATATATTCGGTTAAGGGTGTTATGAAATTATCATATTTAATGATCTTGTTCAGATAAGCCTTATAATCAACGGCAGTCAATACGTACATCTCCTGCCAAATGAACTTCTGGTACTCTTGGGGCCCCTATTCTGAATGCTAAATTTAGTTATGATATCTACTTCCTCCAGTCGATCTAGTTCTTTCTCAAATTTCTCCCTGAGACTATAGAGAACTTGTTGAAGTATAAAGAAAACTAGATTCGCACCCTCTTTCAGTATAAAATGTTCTTTTACACAAGACCTTTGCCTTCTATACCGATAATATTCTATATACACTTTGTTTCTATATCAAATCTGGTTCACTTTTAGTGGGCGGGTTTAAGACGCTAGCCCATTAAAACATTATTTCTGTCAGCCATTATCTTAAAAAAATAAGCATCGACCTTCACTTTTAATAACGATGTTTAACAAAATATTTATGGTTTTTGTAGTTACATTCTATAAAATCTGATCCCATCGGTTTTTGTTATTTGATATAAGTGGAAAGTTCAACGTTAGTTTTAAACTATAAAAAAAAATACCAAATACAATAGTAATAAACGCGTACGGTCACATGAATCGTACTTACACCTGTAGAATTATCAGTTTTCATATTATCAAGCTTACATTTCAACATGAGCTGAGCTATAATTTTATCATTGATATTCGTATAGTCCTTTTTAACTTCCTCCTCGAAACTAGTTTCCAAATCAGATTGAAGAAATATACTGCTACCTCAATTTGGCTCTACTGATACGTGCCATGTTACCAAGCCTGCTACGAAATTCGCACTTTTCACTGACGCCCTTAGAGTTTTTAGGATATTGCGCAATATATTCACACTTTGTTAAATTTTTCAGTGGGTTGCTCACTTGGTGTTTTTAGTGAGTTTTTTTAAGAGTCCTTCGTGCATTATGCTGCTGATTTCTGCGTCCACACGTAAATCCCGAGAAATTAATTAATTTATCTGCACAGAATGAACTGACTCAAAGTGTTTCACCAACTCTCTCTAAAATGTACCAAGCTAAAAATATTAGCTAATTTGTACGAATTTCTGAAAAGGTTTTGGTACAGTATCCTGCAATTAACATAGTTTCTGAATATATTAACATCTAAACAAAATTTTCAATTTAAACAATTATGATGTCGATTCTAAATAATTTCAGTTAAAACTAACAATTTTGTAGTCAATTGCGTTAGTTCAGCGACAAATTGTTTACTTGGTTCTACATCAAGTTGGACTTAACAGATGAATATGTGACGTCTATCCAAAAAATTAGGTTGCGGTTTTAAGAAATCTTCCAAAATTTGTGCAAGGTCTCAGCCCGTTGTCTCCTTCAGTCTCCTTGTTCACATAGGCCATACAGCATTTGATGTAGGAGAAGTGTTAATGCATGTAAAAAGAGGGTACATTTCTGTTTTTTGACCTTGATGTTCTTAATTTCCAAAAAAAATCCCAGAGCTTCATAATTCCTTTGAAAGTCTCCTCACCGTTAAACGAGTTGAAATGAATGTTACTGTAGATTTATCTCCACTCTGTGTAGAAATTTGGATAGTCACATTTCTTTTATTACCAGCATCCAATCACATAATATTCCAATATGCATAGTTCTATGTCTGAGTTTAAAATAGATTTCTAGCACTTCACAATGGAAGGCGATCTCTAACGTAATATAAAAAAGACATATTTTTCAAATTGTCTCTTGCATATGTTTGCGTTATTCACAGATTTCATGAGCAGCAAATGACTTGTCGTCTAAGTCCCGTAGTGTCATGTTTTTTGACGTCTAATTGTATCTCTGCGACTATCTTCTACCAATAGAACGTGTAATCCTGCTGGATAAAACTTGTTTTCGACTTATTTCTGTTTAAACTCGTCGCCAATTACTATATAAAAAAACGAAGAAACTGTAGACGTGTTTTAATACTAACAACTCACGAGATTAATACAATAATCGAACATATTTCTTGTATTGTCAACAATCTATAACATATGTTTATAATTCAACATTGAATTCAAAGAGGTTAAATCGGTTTTCGGTTTAAATAACGCACTTTTAATAAATTGTTAATCGCTGTCCCTATATATTATGCCACCTAAAGTGAAGGAAGAATAGAAAATCTTTTCTTCCATTTTACTATTAGTTTTAGTCATTAAATGGATAATTTACGTGTTTATTTGTATCAGGACCAAAACAAATGTTGAAGAAGCTTATAAACACCTCACATTATATAAATGAAAAATGCCTTATTCAAGGGAGTTTGTTTTTTTAGAGAAGAAAATTATGATTATAATTACTAAATGTCCCTCCCTTGAAACTATCCCGAATTTCTGTTATAGTATTTGTACTTTTAGGCTTTTAAACTTAATTTTCTTCGGAAATTTATAGCTGAAAACATTTGAACCCTTGGTTTTGTTTTCAGAGAAACCAGTATTTCGTGTACTTGTAATATACCCAGCAGTTACTTGCTGTTCATACGCAATTTTAAAAAGCCACTCCTTATCCTATTTAGCCAATCATTTATTATGTAATAAGATTGGAATGCTCTAAAATTGTTCTAACCTAAATAGGCGTACAACAGACACATATTTGTTTAGTTATGATGTTAAAAGCATAAAAATAGTTAGTTAAAAAGCATCATAGTTTTACCAGACCTCTACATAAGCATTTCTGGTTCGAAATATTTATATTCCAAACATCATATGCTTTATACACGTTAAATTTACTTAGTAGCTTCGGTAAAGAATACAAATATATAGGTCTCAGATAGCTACTTCAATCAAAAAGGGTCTACTTCTATCACTTGTTATATAGTTTCAGTGTAAAATATTTCCAGTACCAAATTAGAGTCTGTCTTGTTGTCTCGACGAAAAAGATATATACTTACTCAGGTCTGAAGAGCCTACTTTGGTTAAAAGGTGTCTACTACCAATCGTAAGAAATCACACGAAATTTCCTTATTGCCCCCGATCTATATGCGTTTGTAGCTCTCAGAAATCTAAATAGGTCAAAGCTAAACTACTTTTGGTCTTAGGTATTTCCAGTACCATAGTCGAGGTTGCCTTGTTTTCTCAGTGAAGAAAATAATACACCAATTGTAGGGTTATTAGCTACGGATACGGTATTGGAAAAAATCCTACTTACTACCTATCTACTTGCGGTATAAGGTATAAATCCTTAGTAAGTTCATGCAAATTTCCAGAATAACCATGTTTAAGATATTGCGTTGTAAATTCTTATTGTTCTTCTTCTTATTCTTATTCTGAATTCTGGAAAATAATGGAATGATTATGTAGAAATTCTTAATTAGGTCTTAATTTTGTATTTACTACCTGTATTAGAATAGCAATGAAGAACTGTGCCGTTAATATTCGGTCCAATTTAAATTTCTTATTTAATAACCTTTTTATTTATAAATCTTTGATAATCTTGGAATGTTTTATAATGGATCCGGCAGACTGCGCTACGATACTTAATACAATGTGAACTGATACCTAACAGCTGTTAACTTTCAGCTGAAAACAGGCAAAAACATATGTTAACATTTAGATTTGTAAAAATATTAAATGATTGTAAAGTGCTTCATCAGTAGTGAATGCGGATTGCAAAGACTATTATCTAATTTTTAATATAATTTTTTAATCTAATTTTTTAATGTGACTTAATCTAATTTTAAGACTTATTATCTAACTATACATTATAAGTGCACCAATGATTACTAAACGATATAATTCAATTGAAATAGTATTTCAACGATGTTGTAAAAAATATCTTATTTAATAGGGCTGTGAATGTTTGCAAATAAGTTAATCAAATGTGGTTAGTTCACTTAAAATTGTGTATGGCATGTTTACTGTAATTAATGAAAAGCAAATGTTAACATACTCTTCCCCTTCTTCCCCTCAGTGAAAACATCAAAATCAATTAAGCACCAGATATAAAACTATTTAGATTCCAAAAGCAACATAGGTAATCATTTTCTTTGTTAGCGGAACACCATAATTCAATTGTGAAACCGTAAATAAATTAGACCGGGAATGAATTTAAAGGTCTGAAACAGACCCCTATTGACCGGAGAGACGTTTTTAGTTGTATATAATTTCGTCATTTGGACACAAATGTAAATATAACATTTGAAATGTCTTAGACCGAAGGCAGATTAGAAGTGTTGGTAATAGACGATTTTTAACACACTCAGATCTTGAAAAACCAACATAATTATGTATATATTCTATAGATCAAGTAAATAAATTGAGCCGGAAGTGAATTTAATCAGATGGACCTGACTCTTTATTACCGCAGTAATTTTTAAGTAGTACCAAATTACACATTTTCTTTTTGCAACAAAGAGGCAAACTATAACTGTCACTTGAACGATTTTTTATCGAAAGTAAATTAAAAGAGCCGAAATAAGACGCTTAATGATTGAAGTTGGTTATCGTTCGTATATATTTTCTTTATCGGAGCACAAGGAAAACTCTACAATGGTATTGGAAATAATAAAGTGAATTTAATTAAGGAGACGCAATTTGATACTTTATATCTAAATTATTAGTTTATCGAGACATATGGGAAGAAAGTGTTCTGAATTGTGCATCAAAGAATAAATGATTTTTATCTACAACATTAGGGTTGATGATCAAGTTGTAAACATTTCCATACAAATGCGTTGCAGCAAATACATTTTATTTATTAAAAGAACCTGTCAGAAAGTAGTTAACAAAGTTCTATATAAACACTATATTTTTTTTATTTAATCTCATTTAAGCCTCAGCGTCAGCTATGCCGGCTTCGAAGTGCACTGGTTTTTTTATTAAAGTACAAAGTACATGATTGGACCTCCCTGGGATTTGAATTCTTTTGGTCACAGAGTCGAGGCTATAACCTACGGAGAAGGACATAAACAATATAATATTACATCACAATCATATGTTTAATAAATTTAAGTACCTTTTTGAAAAGGTGTTGCTATTTATAGTTTTGAAAAGCGTAGAGTAAGCATAAAATTAATATGAACACCAACATAATTTATATCTAAGATAAGCTTAGTTCCATTCTTAAACTTCACAGAATGCAGTATATTGTCTTCGGTTAAGGATTCCTCCAAACCGGCCTAAAATCGTGTAATTATTAATAAAATAGTCGGAGAAATTTAATAAATTATCATGAAATGTTAAAGGGAAATTATAATTAAAACTATTTCACTCTACGACTTCAGGGTCCTACACTGTTTAAGAAAACTTAAATCTAAAATGAATCAGGAGAACTGAATACCTTTAAGTGACTATCAATTATCTCAGTAGCGTTTGAAATGTTATAGAAAAATCATACGTGAGTATATTGTTCTTCTGCTTCCAACTGGAAACTGCACGCGATGCAGCGAGTAACTGCTAGTATACACGTAATGTTCTAAGTGTTCTGAAGCGAACAATACTAAAGAATTTTTACTTGTCTCAGAAGTACAATAAATATTTTTTTATGTTTCTTGGTAATAATATGATATTAGCCTAATAACGATAGACTTTAAGCTCTTATAAGTAAATATGATTCCGTCTGTTAATGCGTAAATTCGTGACATTTACGGAATCCATTAGGTTATGTAAGCTTAATAACTTGTGAATATAGGTTTTAGCTGTTGTTCATCGTGTAATTATTAATAAAATAGTTGGAGAAATTTAATAAATTATCATGAAATGTTGGAGGGAAATTATAATTAAAACTATTTCACTCTACGACTTCAGGGTCCTACACTGTTTAAGAAAACTTAAACCTAAAATGGATCATGAGATTGGAATAAGTGACTATCAATTATTTCAGGAGCGTTTAAAATGTCATAGAAAAACATACATAAACATAAAGTGTCCTGTTTTCAATAGGAAATTGCGTGCAAAGCCGTGGATAACTACTAGTTTAAATATAAATTTGCTTAATATGTTTCATCAAGTTCGTCTAACTTCAGCTGAAAGCGTCGATAGCTGTTTTAATTGCATTTAAATTAATACAAAAACATAAATACCACCATTTTCCAAAATTATAAATTACTGTGGGTATCTTTTACTAATCTTTCTCATTCAACAAACTTTCAATGGATTTCAATGGTATTTTAGACAAACATTAACCGAATTGGTCCAGGCTTTATCAACGTTAGCGCTTAGCAACACATTTTTCGTTCGTTTAAATTTTTATTCATTAATTTCATAGAATGTAGTGTGTGAATGTAGCAGTACGGGTAAAGCTCACAATAACACAAAATATGTTTACATTGTACCAACCAATCACAGTGATGAGGCAGGGAGTTGACTTGACGTTAATGTTGATCCAATCGAGTCTGCCGGTTAACATTTAACTAAGCAACCATTCAATGAACAGTTGACGACCTGGATTTCTCAGTCTATTAACTCGTGCTCCATTCAACTGTTCATAAACTATGAATGACAAATTTTTATCAAACCGGATGTGATGTAGATGAAATCGATCGCAAAATTAAAATATAACGTATCTAGAGAACGTATTCATGGCAGTATCCTAAATACTGCTTGAATAATTAGTTGATTAGCTGACTGTAATGGCAGAGACTATAATCATATTAAGTCCCAAACACCTGAATTAATTTTTAATCGTATTAATATTCATTATATGGGATGTCTCAATTTAATTTATAATTAATAGGTACTCATTCAGCTTTTATTATTTTTACATATGCATCGCTTTAATGAAAGCATAAACATTCCGAAAACAGGCTGGTTGAATAATATGAATGTATTTAAAATGATGAATCTGTTCCACAGTTATCATTTATACAAAGTTTTAAATTGATCTTATGAGTTAAAGCACAAAGTCGTTTAACTACAGCAGGCTCCTAATCATTCTTTTCCCGAATATGATGTCCACATGTTCAAACATTTGTTCTTTATTTGCCACATTCTGATTGTACTATTTAAATGTTATACAAAACACTTACAATTGAAAATTTTATGTAAATGATTAGTTTGATTTAGGATTAACAAGTTCCAAACGAACTTAACCAAAAACATGCAACAAATTTCTAAATATGCCTACATATCATAAACAACAGCAGCATACTATTATTATTAGTATGTATAGCAGTAAAAACATACGAATTACCGTCTTCTGGTATTCATAGAGTGGAGTTTTTTCAAAATTGTGTTACGTAGGGAAATTTCGCAAATATTATCGTACTACTAGACATATTACGTAATATAGAAACATTTATGTTTTCTCCTGTTTATGTACTGAAATAATAAAAGTAACAAACAATCGCTAAAAAATAATTAATCAATGAAGGCTTACAATCGTCTACTTGGAATTACTGACACAACACATAACAGTTGTCAGCAGTTGGTTAGTGTGAGCAGACGTATTCTCACCTGTAATGTTTAGTTCACTTATATTAATTAATGCCACGGTTGTAAATAATAACCCACGGAAAATCAATATTTACCTTATAACAGTTCTTCATTGGTGTTCCATACGAAATGTTTGTACCTAAACAAAAAAAATGAATAAACTTTTATATGAATGTCTCACATTAGGTTAATAGTTAAAACTATGAGTAGTAACAAGTCAATTATACTAATGTATTCAAGTTGATTATTGGTTGTTTCATTCACTCACTGAGCTCAGAAACTGTTTTTCAATATTTTCAAACTGTCACACCTCTCTTATTAGTCTTAATAGGTACCATTGATAAAATATTTTTGTCACGAAATGTGTAAGTAGTTTCTTTTAGTGTATAATTGTAATAGTGAAAAATATTTCAATACCAGCACGCAGGAGGCGTAGGGATTGTTAATTTTTTTTAAACTCAATGACCCAATTTTAATTGAACCAAAATAAATTATATTTTTTACTTATTTTAAAAATGTAATAAACTGTTTTACCTAATAATTTTTATCAAAATAATTCATAAAAACCCATTTTGTATGGTTCTGTGGTAGGAATTTTTATTCTGCTATCATATAGTTTGTAAACCTGACTACATAATATAATGTTAGAATCAGCTGTTTAGAGAAATACAGAAAATATCTTACAAGGTCGATCTATAAATTACTGTTACTGATATTATGTGACTTATTCGTTTCAACCAGTTTCGTTGGTTTCAACCCAATAGCTCATTAGTTTGAAGTTTTGTCATATTTTATAAATTTATAAAAACAAAATATTGTCATAGTTACAAGTTTTGTCATATTTTATAAATGTATAAAAGCAAAATATCGTAATATAAATATAATTAATTAACCTCATGAAATTTTAACGCATCTAAGATTATTCTGTAAAAAATAATTGAAACATAACTAAAATGGTATATATAATAGGAAAGTAAACGAAGACTCAGTATTTGAAGTAGCTTTTAATTTACAACATGTGTTAAATTACGCATTTGCATCAGACGGTATCCTAAAACAATTTAAACTCTGTGTATACACCAAGCGTGTATAAACGATGTTATTTATACTGAAATATAAGTAAACAAATGTTGTGTCTAAGGAACGTCAGGAAGTTTTAGTTAGAGTAAATGAAGCAATGTCCAAATTAAATTAGATTGCTTAATTATTTTTAACGGTTTGTTTTTAGGTTTAATATTATAAAATTTGGAAGTAGCATGGTATTTTGATAATCAATTAGAAACGGTCAAAAACAGACAGTTGTAGACTGACCTTGAGTGAAAATTTCTATATTTTACGAAATAACTGATACTAATACTGTATGCAGTGAAATTATCAGTTAGGTTTACCAAATACTTATTCGAATATTAGAATTAATTTACAAATTCCTTCACATACCTTTACAGAAACCAGATTTGATTAATTATCCTATGAAAAATACGAGGAAAAGTATAACATGGATGATATTTGAAGTCAGTAAAAAATCAACTCTCTTTTTTAAATAAGCAACAAATGGGTCTTAGGGTTTAAACAATTTACTTAAACCTCACACCTTCTGCTGGCTCACCTTGAACGCATTTTCATTTTGATTTTAAAAACTATAATTTCATGCAGATTGAATGAAGAATTATTTTAATATAGATATTGACAATGAAAGCAGTGATAGTTTTAAAGTTGTGAAAAAAAATTTGACTTTGACGCAACCATCAATCAATTTGACCCTATTAACTTGTCGGTCCTGTTATTACGCATAAATTAGCACATTTAATCTTTGGTGTGTCTCTTTTAGTTTCCAAGATCTCTTCAGTGTGCATACAAACTGCCACATAATGAATTCTTGTTACTGACCAGATAAAGTTTTTCCTCTGGAAATATAAACGGCGACATGAATGTAGGTCACAATAACATTTAATAAATATCACTTGAAATGACTTCTGCTATAATATAAATTTTATATTTCAATACATTTTGTTTTCAGAAATAAAAAGCTTAAGTAAGATAATAAGTTCAACAATGAATAAATATTTATCAATTACTTGATAATTACTTGAAAATGTATATAAGTTAACAAAATGTATTATCGAAAAAATGTATAAACCTAAATAGACGTGAATACACGTTAGGTAACTATATCAAAATTTATAATTTATCTGAATCTCATCAATTTGTAAACATAAATATTTACGCGTTTGATGGTTTAATTAAACTATGGAAATCGTAGTTTAAATACAAACACGGATTAATTGTGAAGCCAAAATATACATAAATTTCTTCTATGTTACTAGACCTTTTATTCAATTTATCTTGTTCTATGTAACTCAAGCCCAATAAATTTTGCATATAAGAGATGTAATATTTAAAAAAAGCAGTATGTTTAGTGTTCTGAAGCACATGAAACAAAAAAACGTTTCTTGTCTCGGAACTATATTTATTTTTTATTATATTTTTCATTTTTAGTAGTAGTAATATGCTAAGTAGTCTAATAATGATAGATTTTAATAAGTAAAGAGAATTCCGTCTCTTAAACTCCTAAACTTATTAGCTTTACAGTTTCATTAGTTTATTAGTTTAGGTAAGCCTAATTAACTGTGTATATTAAGTACCTAATTAAGTGTTTAGCTGTAGTTCACCTCCCACTAAATATAGCGTATGACGCTGTTACAAATTTTAATCCTGTAACCTGGATTCATATTCGTCTGTTAACATTGAAAAAAAGTAAGTGACGAAGAATTTAAAACCTAGATCTAAACTCATTATCCACTTTAAATCCACCCTGCCCATCATAGCAACGTTATGTGTAGAAAATTCTATTACTTAATTAATTGTTATTTCCACCGTCTCCTTTGTTCACACCGAACTGCCTTTGGTCTAATATTCTCTTTCATAATAATGCCATATGTCCTATGAATATGTAGGTAAAATGGTAATAATTAAGCAATAATTTAAAAAAAAGTATCAATTAATTCTACGTTGTCGGAAATATGTATTTATCAATAATAATGTTTAAAATTCCAGCAATTATATTCCTACTATATCCTGGTTTCGTTCATAAAGTTTTTAATGTTCATTTGTTGATTTTCATAATACTGATCATTAGAATGGACAAGATGAAAAACGGAGGCAACGAGAAAAAATACATTAACCATTTTAAAACTTTAAAGTATTCAATTGGATGAGTGTTTACGAACGCTACCACAGTAGTTTCGTACCGAAAAAAATGTCTAAAAATAAAAAAATTAAAAAAAAAGGTTTTAGTTCACCACTCATTATTCTAACAATAGTATATAAATATTATTACTGATATATTAATATTCATAAAGTGGTATTTAATACGTGAGTATTCCATAATTCATATACATTTAAAAAGAGGTGGTAACGATGTATTGGACTAGATGATAGAGATGTTTCCGTTTGAATTTTTAAGTTTACCTTCCTGAGAAGCTCATTTCAGTACAATACACTCTGCAGCACAAAGGACGGTTCTCGTTTTCAGTATATTCAGAATGTGAAAATCTCCTAAAGCTCTTCGGACGTTTAGGCTATTACACAATGACGTATCGTAAAACTATATGTATGTGACGTTTTGTAGTAATATACAAAGCTGAAATACTTTGTTAATACGTCCTTAAATAATATTAAATAAGGTGAATTTTTATTATCATACAAATTATTACACACGTTGTCATATATGAGTAATATGCGTTCGTACACGTGATTAACTTCTTTAATATAAATTTTTTTTTTCAACAGTTTTTATGCTTCTTAGTAATAGACCTAGTTGAAGTTAAAATGTTTTTACTTTATAAGCAAAGTAAACACAATTTCAATTTTTTATCTTCTTCTGAACTTTAAATCCGTTTGTGCACCTTTAGATGTAAACTATATACTAAACTTAGTGTTTATTACACAATAAGTCCTATGCATTTTATATTTTAAATAGAGAATTTATTTTTATTAATTGTTGTAAAAGAAAATTAAAACTCAAGAATAAATTAAAATAAATTTATTTGAGACGCAAGAGGGTACTTTGGGTACCAACCGCACCAGTATGAAGAACACAAAAATATAAATTTGTAGAAACAAACATGATAGAACGAAAAAAAAACTATTTAGTTACAAAATTACAAACTTACAACGATTATCAATTGTTAATGGGATCAGATTCCGTTATATGCCCCAAACGCTTAAACTTTTTTCAATAAACTTAAAACGTTACAAAACGATGTATTTGAGTGACAGAACTAACATTCCATCAATCGACAAGCATTTCCAGGTATTGTGATCGGTATTGTTGTCGCTGTTATCTTATCTTTCTCGAGAATCCCGATTACGGCAGGCCGCGCGGCATCACATGATTATTTAAGTTTTTTTTGCGCGGTAAATAATTGCCTTTCCATTACAATTCACCTTATATTTCTGATCAGCCTCTCTAGAATTTGATATTTTACTGACAGGTACTATCTCGAGGAATGTTTTTCTTTCGTTGACATCAGCGCGGGCTTCGGCAGCACCTTCAGTGCCGAAGCCCGCGCTAATGGCCGGAGGCACTCGCATTTTGGGTGGCGGGAGTGTGATCAAGAATAAAAAACAAGTTTTATGTGTTTTTTTCAATAAAGAGTTTAGTTTTTGTTTGGTATTGTTTGTTTTTTGTTGAATTTTTGTATTTGGAGAAATGTAGGGGTAAAACACGGAAGTACAACAAAGCGACGCACCAGCTGAACGGGCGGCGAGACTCTGCAATCACGTCATCTACTAGATCGCTTTACTTTGAACTCTGTCTGAGGATGGGGAGGGGTTTGCGATTAAAACAATTTCCTGTTTTATATTAACGAAATATTGTTCTACGCTAATCTAGTAATCAGTAGAAGCAAAATGTCAAATAATTCATTCATGTCTGGGTGTGGTCGGTATAATTCCAAAGTACAGGCAAGAGTGTTACAAATATAGATGTTTTTCTGTGTTAAATAATAATATTCTGTAATAAGAACTAGGTAAGTATTAATATCTTAGATCTTAGAAAAATGTGATTATTTGAATAATTAACATTTAAAATATCAGTTTTTTTAAATATTTTAGAAAGACATTAAGAAAAGTATGCAGTGTGTAGCAAGAAATAAGAGGAATATCATTGGTAAAACTTTCTAATGTTCAACGTACTAGAGCAAAACATATCATTAACGCGTGCATTTCCTTTTCACACAACATATTAATAAACATTTTATCTCCCGTTAGTTGTTTAATCATACATTGTAATGATTGCTAGAAGTCTTAAGTTTTCATTTAGTGTTAAACTGTTGAAAGTCTCGTAAATAGAGGAGCATAGTAATATCATGTCGGTAGCGGAGGGGAATGTTACATTTTTAAACAATATAAAGTCTTTATGAAAATTTAAGTAGAATAGTTGGATACCAAAATTAGAGGTCTGAACCAATATTTGAAGTGAACTATAATAGTGATTAAAAGGAATTATGGATTAAGATCAATAAAGTATTCTCTAGTCTTAAAACTCAACAACAGTTGACATAAAACTTTGTGACGTGTCTTTTCTGAACACAACCAGTTACTGTTAAGAATGACACGTATTGCATACCATAGATGAGCCCAATCAAGCAGGGATTCGATCCAGGGGTCTAAATTTTATTCTAGGGATTATGTATGTCAGTTGGGTACAGATATATTGCTATCACATGAGGTGGTCTTAAAGTTCAAGCATTTAGTAAATCATCATTACACAACTGACCTTAAAAAAATGGAGAATTTGAAATAAGATATTTACTATCATCAATTAACGAAAAAGTCTTTACAAAAAAGCGTAACTACCTAAATCTCTGTCTAAATCAAAGCTACCTCAACCGCAACACACTTTATGTTATGTAAAATAGTATGAACAAAAGTAATATTAACACTAAGAATAATATATAATGTTTGGTCAGTATCGTATGAAAAAAGGTAAAGTAAGAGTGTAAGAGAAGTAATAATATACCCAGAGCAATAATCTATTTGTTAGATCCATATTACACGAACATAGGTTAAGTTAGATAGTAAATAAAGTCAAGAACAAATAATACCAATTAAAGGTTAGGTCCGTATTGCACAGATTAAGTAAGATAGTAAATAGGAAGTAACCACTAGTACGCAATTTAAAGGTTAGGTCCATATTTCACGAACATAGATTAAGTAAGATAGTAAGTAAAGTAAAGAACCACTAATACCCAATTTAAAGATTAGGTTAGTTTTGCACGAACATAGATTAAGTACGATAGTAAGTAAAGTAAAAAACCACTAGTACGCAATTTAGAGTTAGGTCCGTATTGCACGAACATAGTTGATGTAAGATAGTAAGTAAAGTAAAAGAATAACAAGAATATTACGTTATAAGTAAATTTCGTGTGGCTCCACATATAAAAACGGTGCAGAATATGAACGAAAGGTTAATTATGATAAGTATAGTAATTAAAGTAATAAATTACCAATTTCAATAATATACTAAATGTTAATATACAAAATTTTTTGTTTTTATTATGATGACCTTAAATATTCTCGAACTCATAAGATTTAAGTAGATACTGGTGGAAATTAAAAACTGCACCTTTTTAGAAATATTCAGGTTTATTAAATCAATCCAAATTTCAATTATTAACCTCGTATTCCACCAATGAAATATTTTGCACAATAGTTTAAAATTACTACTTCCTTAGGCAAGGCACTTTCGATTTAACATGGACTCACTGTCCTCCAAATACGTGTGTATAAAATATAAAATAAGATAATAATCTTGAATAAATTTGTATGAAATAAAATAAATAGGCTTCTTCTCAAAACTAATAAAATAAAAATTATAAACTTCTTTAAAATAAAATTCTCAAACAAATCTAAACAGTTCTCAACAGGAATTTTTCACAAGTTCCTACAGGATATGGTGCAGCACCTGCAGCTCTTAATTTTAACTAGAATCCCTATAATTTCAATTAAATTTTTACGTTTGACTTTAAATAAATAACTCCTTTACAATTTAGATATATATTAGTCCACACTCAACAGAATTTGATCGTTAATTTCAAATTTCAATTCCAATTTCAAAATAATTCACTTCTTAAATTTTCAAATTTCAAATTTAGAAAAATTTAATAATTCAGTCAAAAGTACTTAGCTCTTTGGTCGTGAAGGTCTTGGAGTTCGGTATTAAAATAATCTATACCAACGGATCCTACGCCCGACACTACTTTTAAACTCGCACTAAAGACTTTACTCTATCGCTTCTCAACTCGGAATGGAAGCAGAGCGTGTTTTCTTGGCCTGCACCGACTACGCTCCTGTTCCTGCAGGCCTGTTTGAATCACTCTCAACGCAGGTTCGCCGCCTAACAAAAGATTGAGTCCACTGTAGACTATTGTTTAGCATTCACTGCCATCAAGTCAGGTCTAGACCAGATTCCAAGCGCGTTGTGCCTGCCGCTGGATTACAATATAAATTTACTTTTTTATTCCCTATCCATTTACAATTCTAAAATAAAATTTTATTTATTAAATTTTTTATTTTTATTTAAAGTATACCATGTAATTGGTATAAATAAGTATTCGCTATGTACGTATCTCACGAACAATTCGGAAGAAGTGACGTTAGTTCTCAGCGCACCGTAGGTCTAATCGGAATATGCAGAATAAACGTCTCGCTCCTCTGCTGGTCGGTCCGTCTGATGTGTTCGAAGCGCATGCGCGAGTGATCGTTCATGCCGCAACCCGTCAAGCGTCGTCGAACATGTTTTGGCACGACAGCTGAGGTGAACTTGTTTTATCTGTATCCCGTTACTCATTGTTGATGGGAAAACCAATCCCATGGCTGAGCTTGAATGGACTTGAATGGCTTGAAATAAAAATAATTACACTGTACTTTTTAGTACCTCACAACTTTTTTAACTATTCCTGTCAGTTAATACTCAACGTAAGCCACTGATGCCTTCACCCTCGATTAGTTTTGCCAACGTATTTCCATACAATACCTTATGTTTTGCCACATAATTGTAACTGTTGAAATGTGGGTACTAGTCCAGTTGGTTTGACATCCTCCAGAGTTTCCAATAGTTTCTTTCAGTTTTTTATCAAAAGACTTTAATTGTCCATGTCCGGTAAGGAAAGCAAACTAAGTTATTTCAGCCCATTGAAAACAAATATGCGGAGAGAGTGCTATTAGGATTCCTAAGAAGCTTTGTACAAATGTTATGACCAGATCGTTACTGCAATCTACGACTGTGTAAATGATGTGCCATCTTTACTATGCCCACTGCTTGGGAATGGCATACGAGTAGTCCTGCAGACTGGATCAGGACCAGCAAATGTGACATAAGTTTCCTTTATTGCCTCGAGGTCAGCAACCTAAATTACAGTGATCAAGTGAAGCCACGGCATCTAATGTAACTGAAGAGCCGATCGCCGAGAACGATTGGAAACAATCAAATATATAAATTTTAAGGTGATATGTGTGGAAGTATGAACAGCAAATCTGCTTATATCAGAAAATATCAGAATACTAGGCGGAAGCACTGAAAGACGTTGTTGTGAGTCGTTCACGTGCGCGCGTGATTCTACAGTTCATCACCATCAATAATAATTTAAATATTTAATATGATATAATAATACATTTTATGAATCATATATTAATAGCACTAGTTTAATATTGTAATATTATATTTATGTTTATTATTCTAGTATAAGTATGTGTTAATTGTAATTTGTGACACGGTTGTATAGTCTAGTATTCAAAATAACTAAAAACATATTTATCATGACCGTCGTTTACAAGTGGGGAAGCGGAAAAACTTACCAAACTGTGGCCAATACATCACGCGGCTGTCGAATAAAATACATATCCCTGTTTGGTATGTATTGGCGTCAGCTCGTTACTGTTCGACGTCAGTCGGTTGTGTGCAAAATAAATCATCTTTTGAATACAAAACCTTATTACACCCTATGGATCACGAGGTCCATAAGTTTAAAAATATACGTTTGTTAACTCTGAAGATAGACTACGTCTTGAGTTACTTTGTTAGAATACGTATTCATTAAAATAACTGTTTAACTTAAACAATATTATGACATTTTGTAATACGAACAAGAGAATTGCACAGAATCCATCAAGTTTCTTATCTAAAGACGCATTTAATATGTTAAGACTGTGATATTCTTGTCTTGAAGTATCTAGCAAAACCCTTTCCTATTCAGATTATTTTATGGGTTACAAACTGCTTGATCTATCACCTACAGACTAGAGCTGTGGAGCGCATGTTGTAGTGACTAGTTTTTGAGAACGTTGAAACTTCAAACACGTCATTACAAAATGACAATTAAAAAAGAAACAACGTCATTATGTTTGTTTGAATTTACCTTGACCAACGAGCGGGATGTTCACTAGTGTGAAAAAAAGAGGCAGAGGAAACTACAGGACTGAAAGATACAGCACGGTAGTATATAAACGTTTACTCCTACAGCAGGGGTTCATCTTATAATCAGCTTTCTTGAATTTTAAAATTCTTCTATGCTTAAGCCGTTAAAATTCGCTTAAAACGATGTTCAGTCTTTAACGCATTTCACAACGTAAATGATTTTTATAGCCTATAAATGGGAGACCACATTATCAGAAACCTTTCTCCCGAATTTAGGTGGAAAAACATTGGCGATGAATTGAGTGAAGTGAGTGTCAAAATGTATGTATAAATGAAAGTTTGATGTTGCATGTTTTCCAATGTTAGATACTTAAATTTTGACATACAAATGTACTTGTTGTCTGCGTAAATAATATTTGATCATAGACTACTAAGAGATGGTGGGAGAAGCCGGAGGGAGACTAGCGATGGGTAGAGTCTTCACAGTTTTAATCGCTACGCCAGCACCAGAAGATCTTGTAAAATCATCCTACTAGGCTTGCTGAAATGTTGATGAGTGATACTTAAGTTGATCTTGTTACTGATAAGCCGAGAATGGAGCTGCCTCGAGAGGAGACCATCGCCCTCAAGCAGTCTTGAAAGTTTCAGAGAATAATTTCTAGCCGGGCCTCACTTTCACAGACTGGTGGTCTAGTGATGTCATACACCCTTTCACCCTCTTCGTTCTAGAGGATAATTAAGCGAATAAAAGCCGGGGTGCACCCTCGAACTGGATTATATCACAAACTTCCCCTTGGGCAGCAGGTACACTCACCGTATACCGTTATTTAGTTGTATTTTATATAACACATATTTTCACAACCCCGTTACTCGTTTCTGGTTAATATAAGTGACATCCAATGTTCTTGGAACTGTATTATTGGTGGATTAATATAACTGGCACGATTATTACATTTATCCTTTGGAACTTTGTAAGCTGACCAATTTCCTGCCGAGAAAAACCTCGCGCGCCACGTCCGGGACACTAAGAACAAAATTGTTATATATTTTTTGTCCCATATAAACAGAATTAAGTTTAGTAGAGTTGGCCACTTACAATTACAAGTTCCTCAAGAGAAAAATGTAGGTTTGCTATAAATATGAAACCAGTGTTTTTTAATATTCGGATTGTAGTGTCCAACGGTAAGTGCAGTAAAATGACAAATGTATTGTTAGTTTAAAAAATTAATGTATCGTTTTATTTAATTTATATTTGGAGGTTAAGCTTTCGTCTTTCTATGGTTTTAAATATTTTTTGCTCTTTAGAAGTAGACTAAGTTGGCGTTAAAATACTGATTCTTTATAAGAGAAGTCACGTAAATTACATTTCTTGCTTTCTTCCGAACTTAAAATCGGCTTATAATTGTTTAGGTGTAAAATATTTAATAAACTAATGTTTATTAACAATTCAGTTAATTCATGTTATATTTTAAATGACCACATTAATTGTCATTAATGGTTGCATTAAAA
The DNA here is from genome assembly GCF_021130785.1 of Homalodisca vitripennis. NCBI lineage: Eukaryota > Metazoa > Arthropoda > Insecta > Hemiptera > Cicadellidae > Homalodisca > Homalodisca vitripennis. The sequence continues at coordinate 91,860 of NW_025776847.1, read as the reverse complement.
AAACTGCAACACGATAATAAATGAAAATAAAATGAATTGAGCGGCCAAGGTTGTTACTAATATTTGTTTTCAGTGTTTAATAATAATAATTCAATAATATTTACAAAGAATAATAACTAGGTAAGTATTTATTCCTTACCGGAGAGGGCTTCGTAGCCCTAACTCCGCCTCTTTAATGAAGTATTTTTTTATTAATTTATTTCAGTTTAATTTAGTTTAATTCAGTTTAATTTACTTCTTAATATATGCAAAATCCAATATTATAGTGCATTATGTGATTAATAATAGAAATTTTTTATTTTAAAATGCTAATCATTGGAAATAATCTCTTAACTGGTCACTAAGAACCTTGCTGGTCATTTTTCTATTGAATAGTGTCATGTTTTTCAACTTTCTGGCCATCCTTGGACTTAACGCTTTCTTCCGTCCACATTTTCCGATACAGCTGGATTTATAAATACCACTGATATCAAGTGTTTTCTTGATCCTACTAACTGACTTCTGTGAAATATTTAGTCTGTGTGCTATTTCAGTTTGTGTGTAATGTTGTTCTTCCAAAAGAACCTTGGCCACAGCACATTTCCTTGGCGAAAGGTCCGCCTTTTTACCCCATTTCCTGAAAATTCTATAAATAGCCAATAAGGAAGTAAAAAAGTGGTTTCATACACTCACAAATGACCTTAAACTTACTTTAATAATAACAGAACACACTAATAGAAAGATCTACTGAACCTAAAACATGTTAACCACATGAAAGATTAACTGTAACTTGATTGTGGTTATGGAGCTGGTAGATTTGTAAAGGCAGATTATAAACAAAACAGGTAGTGTTGCCACCCGCCAACATAAAATGACCAAATTTTCTCCTAATACTATTCTAAAGTAACACACGAATGAGGGTATATACTTTAACATATACCAAAATGAAATTAAAAATTTTTTTAGTAAAAATTGATATGAAAAAACACAAAAAATATACTTTAGTCTAATAATTTGGCCAGCACTGTATTTACTTTTATGTTAGGCATCCGATGAGCTAGAGTTATGTTGTAATAACAGATCTGCAGAGGAATGCTATGAATTGAACGTAATGGAATTGAACACCTGAAAGTGTGTCATTATCTTCTGTACCAGATCAAAACATATAAGCAAAGGTGTATTGTCATGCAAGCTAAAAGAATAAAAAATATTGTGCTTCATCGCAACACCTCCAGTTCAGCGGTAGATTGCACTGACGGGGAATTGGAAAAAGTTACCGAACTGTGGCCAATATATCAAACGGCTGTCTGAATCAAATATGCGAGTTTGTTATGTATTGGCGTCAGCTCGTTACTGTTCGACGTCAGTCACGAGCTCCTCACGCCTGAGATTTAATGGGGTGATCAACCGAGGCGGAGAGAAAGAGTGGGGACAGAGCCGAGCAGTACCGATAAATCCCGAAAATTCCTGACAAACTCTGTACATGCGGCTGATAGCGACCTCAGTTCGGAACGGTTCTGATTTCTATTATCTTACGAATTAATGAGTCGTTTTATATCCGAACATATCTGCAAAACATAGAAATTATATCGAATTAATTATATTAATATAGAACTTTCTTTATAACTCCAAAGACACTTTACACGAACATATCTGCAAAACATAGAAATTATATCGAATTAATTATATTAATATTGAACTTTCTTTATAACTCCAAAGACACTTTACAAAATGTGAGATGGTGCACAACGAATACAATGTCATAATCTTTTTGTGCTATTGGAATATATTCTAATTAATAGGGCAAAAGCAACATATTATAATGTGGAGTCCTTAATTGGTAGTAAATAAATTAATAATTACACAAAAAAATCTGTAATAAGAGTTATGTAATAGCTGTTATAAACTAAGGGTATTAAAAAAGATTAAAAAAGAAACTTGCGAGTAAATATTCAACCAAAAACATAATTATAGAAATATGACAAAATCGATGACAACTACCTGATGTAAATACCTAACATAGCACGTGACATCATTAATAAATACAAAATTTTGCTAATTATATTATATTACTGTAACTGACAAATTCAGTTTTAAGATCATATATAAGTATATTTTTGGTTTACAATTTTAAACACTTATATTTATGTAAGAAATATTACACTTATATTACAGAAATTTTATGTAATACGGATGATGAAAATAATTTAGTCCTACTGATCTCTAGCGGACTGCCCATTCCACTATTGTAATACACGGGCTATCTGTAGTTGGCAGGAGGGGCCCCTCCATCCCCACTCTTTCTCTCCGCCTCGGTTGATCACCCCATTAAATCTCAGGCGTGAGGAGCTCGTACGTCAGTCAGCTGTGTGCAAGATAAATCCACTTTTAGATAAAATACTTTATTACACCCAACTGATCACGAACAGCTGTTTAAAATTTACGTATTTTAACTCTAAAGATACACTACTGAAGTTTTTATGTTGTAACACATATTGATACAACTCTAATGTACAACTTATAATATATAACGTTATATAAAAATTCCAGAACATTTTTATCTAACGACGAGGAAAATATTGTAAGACTGCAAATATTCATCAAGAGTTTAAAAATTAGATTCACAAGGCTAGTTTTGACTGACAACCGTTTAGATAATAATCTAACAGTAAATCACTTTTTAATTTTTTTTCTAATATTTTTTTATCCAACTTGAAAGATTACAAAAATAGGGGTCCCCAACTGGTTTACAATTAACGCTGTTTGCTGTAGTGAATTCTGTGTACAAGAGTACATAAGCCAAGATAAGAAGTCATCTGTAGTACAAATAGCCTATATAGAGTTTTGTTCCATAAAAACAATAATAAGTGTATGTCCTAACTTTTGGTCAGAACAATGGGAGTTCTATCTTTTTGAAGATTTGTCTTTTCAGATTTTAAGCACTTTATAAATTTAATATTTAAACAATGATGTAGAAAATATGAGATTATATTTTAGGTAAAAAATAATAATATAGGATAAACTAAAACGCGAATGATTGGTTTTAACCACGTTTTAAAAATAAGACATACTCTCACAAATTATACAACTTAAGATACAGAGTTTGTAAAGTTGTTTAAGTTTAACTCTGCTCTTGCTGCGGGACTAAAGCCAAGATGGCTGCCAGTAAATTTGGGTCTTAAGGTAAATCAACAATTTGAGGGTCAGGTATCAGGGAAATCACTAAAAAACGACAATGACGGAATTTCCTCTCGGCAAATTTCATAACGTTACTCACGGTTAAGTTGCTTGGGAAAATAGTTTCCCTAGCTCTAATTCATATCTAGTGTTTGGTAATAACTTTGAATTATACTATTGCTCTTTAACTAACTCTTATTAAGTGAATATTGGACAATATATTTTACCATGAGTAAAAATAGGAAATTAGTTCATTATTTATGTAGTGAAAGTTTGTTTTGTAGAATATATACTTGAACATATTTTGTTTGTATTTTTCGTAATTTCATTCTAGCCTTCCTACAAATTTAGGTTTCAAATGTTGAATACAATTTTTAAAGCATGTGGCATTACAAATCCCACTGTACTGTAGACTTACGAGATTAGGATAATAATTCTCGTAGAATTATAATAATTCTCGTATAGGATGAAGTAAAGTATTTGGTACAGAGAATTAAACAACCCTTATAAGTGCTGACCATATTTTCAGTATTTTTTTTTTAATAACTAAATTGATTTATGTGTTTATTAAAACTTTAGAAAATGTATCCCTCACTCATAAAACAAAATTTGCTCACTCACAAATTTCTTTGCATGCAATATTAATAAACAATATTACCAAGTATTGAGGGACCTGATAGAATGTACGAAACTGAACGAATGAGTAACCACACAAACAGACGGGCTGTCCATTTAACTGTGGATCACAAAATGAATAGATCTTTATAAAACCAGGATAAACGTATGGACTATTTTCAAGTCTTCGGTATATTTATATCAAGAGTGTATGCACAGGCGGATGGGTAATGACACGATTTCAGTAATGATATTTCAATTCCTTAATGTTTTTTCAGGAAACACTAATGTTATATAAGACATGATATGTTTCATTAAATGGACTTTTACTCATTGGCATAACTCAATGTTCTATAAATAATTGCATATCCGGCACTAAATATAAGTGCATTACAGAACGTAAATAAAACATCTTGTATAAATGTATTAAATATTTCGAATTTCAGGGAATGTGCAAAATCCACAATATTTTATTTTGATTATTTCAATAGTCAATATTATATGATTTTAAAACTTTTACATCTTGATACTAGTGAAATACATTTCATCAGTAATGTGGAAGCATAAATACTACTTCTGTATTGAGTGCAGAGCATATGCCGCCCCATCAATGTAGTAAAGTACGTACTTGGGCTGGAGCATTTCTAAAGTTATTTTTTGTACCACATTATTTCTGAGTACGATGGTATACAACTATCCTTATGTTCCAAATTTAACTTGGTTTTATTAACAACTTAAACTACTTCTCATATCTTATGTTTACAGGTGTCAAGATAAAACATGTTCATTTCTGAATTACATAATTTATAAATATATTATTAATACATTGCATGTGATTTTGAAGGATTTTAACATTTTATGAAAATTGTTCTTAAAAAAAAGTTTAGAATAAAATTCAAATAAAGTGCGCTAGTTGCGTACATATCAAGTATTTAAAATTTTTTAAATCAAATTAGCTTCCATTAGTTCAATGATTTATTGGATACTTATTTGAGTTATTAGTGCAAAAGGTGAAATCGATTGATATTGGGAAATATATGTCATTTATTTTAAGTTCATAGTCATTCAAGATAACTTCCATAAAGAAAATGTATTATTCCACAAGAATTTAAAGCACATAAATAGGACATTTTTGAATCATGCTAGAACAAAGTGATAGTTCATGCCATGAGGGAGGTTACGTTTGTATTCTCTAACGACTTAAAGAATGTTTGTGTTCAATTTCAGAATATTTCTGATAAGTAATGTATTATTTTTAGATACGTATGAAAATGGTAGAAAATAATAAAATTACAATATAAATATTTTTATTTATTCAGTGCGGTATACAATTATATTATAGGAACATGTTCAAGTAAGATAGCTTAACTTCTATTAAGCTCGGGTGACACTGTAATATTGTTATTCCTGGCAATGTAGGCATGGATAAATACTGAACCTGAGAGATACAAAATGTTAGCTAACGAAAGCTTCCCTACTCAGGTATGAGTTCAATTTGACAACTAACTGTTTGTAAACTAACTCCGATTCGATTAAACATGCTGCAATTCCCTAGGCACTAATAACTCATCTCAAAACCGATTTGGATTCAGAAGCATTGTACAGTATATGACACACGTTTGGGACCGCATGATTGACTGACTGAAAGTGGACGTAAGGAAAATTCTAAATGAAAGAGATTTAGTTTGTATGTAACAATTGTATATACGAATGAGATTTAGATGTGAATGAATGCAAAATGTTAGAATTTCGTTCGCTTTTACGGTTTTCGTAACCCATCATCATTGGTATTCCTGCTGAGCATAAAACAACTAAATGCGATAGTTTTTTAAGATATTCCACTCACCTAGGCAATGAATTTTTTAACGTCCTCGATATAATTTTTGCCTGTGAGACTCAGTGTTTCACTTACCTCCTTTACCAGATAGCTTTTAACCCAGTGCATTCTGAGCACTCAGAATTTAGTTAGCTGGCTAAAATTTATAAAATATTAACTTAAAAACAATAAAGAAATATTGTTTCCATGGTAATTGAAATGTTAAATTCATTCTAAATTCAAAACTTGAGCATAAACATGTTTTGAAAAATTAAGTCAGATTTAAGTAAACTCAGAATCACAGCTGTCCCACTTTTTTGAATTGACTTCCATAACGAATGTTATGGAAAGAAATTGGAACGTCGATAAGATATGCCCTATTTTAATGGGCCAAGAGGAACGTGCCACCTTTCGTTCAAGATGACTAGAGGTGGCTTTTCAAAATAAGTGAGTTCATTCAATAATTGGCACTCAAATTCAGTGAAGAGATGCGTAAGTAAATCTATCTTCAATGTGCATACATAGTGCAGAGCTAAATGTAACTGGATGACGGTGGTAAGGAAATTCTCTGTAGCATAATTAATCTTCAGTCATACTTACTGCTATACTGTAACTGGAAGACAGCGGTAAGGAAATTTGCTGTCTTCAGTCATACATACCGAAGAAACCCAAGGTAACTGAATGATAGCGGCAAGGAAATTTGCAATATGAAATCATTCTTTAGTTCTACGCATTGATGGTACCAATGATCCTGACATCCGGTCTGACAAATCCACGATTCTTTCTATTGTTTGACATATTATGATCAGCTGGGTACTTCAAAATTGTCGTCTTAGTCCTATAAGTAACATATGACTGAGGGGTGGCGGAGGGCTAATGTTCAACTATATATCATTACTAATGTAATTAACATTAGGTAAATATCCTTCAGTGCCATCATTTATAGTCAAATGGTATCACGTCTTACGTCTACATTTGTTTATAAATTTATTTTTCAGATTTATTCATTTCTCGTTCTTGTTAATTACATATAAATATTCACTGGGGCTCAGCGTCTCTCAGGGACATGCATTATAATTAAACTCAAAAAGTCCTCTACATTCGCCCAAATAGAAAACTAGGCTTAACGAAATCGTTTAAGGTATCGTTTGAGACACACTCAAACAAACAAACGTTATCCAGCCACTCGAAAGATTCGATTAGCTAATACTGAGCCAATAAAATTAAAATTTTATAAATTACATTATTTTTGTATTTATGATTTGTAAATACCTATCAGTTGAAATGAGGAGCTATTATAGATAAGCAATATGCAAATTTAAAATATTTATCGTACTAATTGGTTTTATCCAATATTAGCCTAGATACGAGAGATAAGGTCAGAAAACGAACTCGCTGTGTAAGGACTGTACGTGTTACTGGGCGTGCACTAGGTTAATTTGGGTTAATATAAATTAAATAAATGATAGTTTTTTAATAAATAATCCATCACTTTACTACGCTTGTCCGTACTTAATAATAAAAACTCTGATATGTCTTACAAACACACACACACACACACACACTCACACACACACACACACACACACACACACACACACACACACACACACACACACACACACACACACACACACACACACACACACACACACACACACACACACACACACACATATATATATATATAGTTTCTTCTAAACATTCCTTTCTTTACTTTAAACACCACTGAATATACGTAGGTTTGATGAATTTTGTAATTTAAATATGTATTAAATATGTTATGTACTTAAAATAATAAAACTCGTCCCCAAATCTGATACCGTAAAAAAGTATCGGGAGGAGGACGCTTAAGGTGGTTTACCACTTCAGATTCATATTTCACTTTTGATGAGTTTTACTGAAGTACCGAACATCCGGGGAGTAAGAGACTGGTGGTTAACTTACGAAGTTAAAGTTTATTGAAGGCTCTCCTGCATTGTTTGTATTGAATACTTCTCAAGGTGCTTTGCTGATGGAGGCAGACATAGAATATCACTGTTTTAAAACTTTCTCAGTACAGTTTTCGATAATATTATTGTTTTGTACTATGTTACTTTTTATATTGAAAGCTGTATATCTCTACACTATTTATGGAAATATCAAAGTTAAAATCTTGATCTTAAAGGAATTTTAGAGCTTTTTTCTATCTTCAAACTCAAGCCCTAAAGCTGTAAACTTTTTCTAAAGTGTATATTAATTTTATTAGGAATATATTCCAATGACTATCATAAGAAATAAAAAGTAATCATGAATTTGATCTCTTGTTGTATGGCAGGAAATAACACACTAGAGTGATCTATAATTTATACAAATACCGTACAACAACAAGTAAATAAACCTATATTATTTAACTTCATCTGATTAAAAAAGAATATTAGAACTAAAATTTATTGGTCTTTAGGAACCTAAAACTGTATTAACTTAAATTGCAACGACATATTATCCTACAGTGCAATAAGTATATAAAAAACTATTCAGTTATCCACAGTACGTAAAAGACGTCTTACCTAGGACAACAAAATGATTTCATCGCTTAAATACCATGTTACATGATATAATACCACATGAATGCACTAAGGATGTTTAAATTTTGCTTACTCTGCGATTGTGTGGTTTTAATCACGGTTACGCATGATACAAAAACATTTAGAATTTTATATTGGCCTTTAATTTTTAATTTTGATACCAAAATAAATAAGGCTCTTTCTTAGGCTAACACGAACCTATTTGCAATTATTTCTGTACAAACTTTCTATCAATTGCTCAACTGCATTATTGCGCAGATTTAGATGGAGAGGCAAGCCTTTGATCCTGCAGATAAGTGTTTGGTGAGATAGACAAGCACATGATTTTAAAAGATTCTGCATTATCCTTATAGCACAAAAATACTCCTATAACTGGCATTTCCTGCATATCTTGTCCATAGTAATCTGTATGAGCTAAATTATATTATATTCTGACTCATTGAATTTAGCTGAATAAAATACGAAAAAAATATAAGCCAGTAGACAAATGCTAACGCGCTCTGTTTCATGGGCCAGTGTTTTAACCGATCTGACACATCATCACCTGGAGCGCCCTTTCATCACCCTCGGCTGAGTTTATTTCATGTGCCTGGAATATATAAAATTTTTTCAAGTATTTTATAAACAGACGATCTAGTGGAATTCTGAAAGACTTTAAGTATTATTTATAGTTTTTATTTAATACTGAATTTGCATGTTATCAGACAAAAGAAGTATACTTTACAGTGCTGGAAATCTTGGAAATACGATCTCAGTTGATATTATACACTTTATGGACAAATATACTTTTTCCAAAGATATATTACTGATTATCGCACTGAATGTTATAGCAGAGAGGCATATAAAATAGTGTAAACATAGGTAGGTTTTACTCGTAGACTTTAGTCTCCTAGTGGATTAGTATCAAGTCCGATGAAAGTATAACTCCTTTACACATTTGAGATATTACCTGGAATTATATATATATATATAATATATATAATGGAAATTTTCCAAATTTCCATCTGTGCCATTAATGATATATCAGCTGGGTTTTTGAATGTTTTAGTTGCGTATTTAAATTTTTGGTTATTTTATTTTATTTGTTGTGTTTCTTGTTTCTTGTTTTCTTCATTTATATTATGCTTCCTGAAGATGTGGGTATTAAATCCCACGAAATATATAGAAGCCTTGTAATCTTCGTTTTTCATTTCAATAAGTGAAATAATATATATATATATATAAAACCTTAGACTTAATTAGGTAAAATAGTAATAATTCTCCAAGGCAAATATGTATACTACATTTTTCATATTGGGTTACATATGTAGTAATAAATATTTTACTATTTGTCATAAATGTACAAATACCACAGACCACGAACTTATATTAAAACCATGCACTAACGTATATGAAATGACGCGCATATTAGTGCGAACACAATTACACCGCAAAGGTTGGTAAACCTGTCGCACAAATCAGTCTATTCCGCTCTCGTGGATTCGCTCACAATAAATCCCAGCAGCTTTGCGAAATCCTGGGACATTGTAGTCATATCCGCCGAAATTATATTCTATGTACTTAGCCATCCCATATATGTATAATAATTGTCATTAAACCGAATTGTGCTAACCTTCAGTCCATAATGTAACGATATGTAATACTGAAATTGTAATGTTACTATTAACACAATTTACTACAGTTATAACGTCATAATCAGGTTAATGATGTCAACGATATTGTTCATAGTACCATAGTAACAGCCTGATCCTGGTATATGAGGATTGTAATGGTTGTAACAACCTACTTTAAAACTTGTATTGTTTGAACACTGCTATGACATTTACTTCATGAATGAGAATGTAAATGTATAATGGAAAGTTAACCCCAGACGGATTTCACCTGCAGATGTTAAACTGTGCATGAAACTTAATTTAAACATATAAAAGAATGATTTCCATGAAATTGTAAGTTCAACAATGCATTTTCACTGGGCGTCATTGAAATCTATCATTCAATAATCCGATAAAAATTTCTTGTTTGCCCGACAATAAGTATAAAACTTTCTCTTTTATCATTTTTATCTGTCTATACACATTACATCCCGTGAATGAAATGAGATCTAGTTTTGAACTTTGAGGTGCAGCCGACACGTGGTTTGATATACCCTTACTTTTCTTTGGATTGACGTAGCCCAAATAACCACAAATTATATTATGAAGATCTTAACCCGTAGATTTTAAATAGTGTATGAAATTTAATTTCCACATAAAGAAGAATGAGTTCAATGTCGGTGCAGATCATGAAAGTTTATTACTAAAAGGGCTGGCAATATTTATCTTTATATACATACAAGATTATGAATAGATATATAGTTTTAGATATTTATTTCTTAGAAAAACTAATGTAAGAGATATGATCAGAATGCAATCCGTCTAAATAAAGGGCAGAATGATTTTATAAATATAGCATTAATTTTTATGGTTCTTTTCTCGATATTCTTGGATATTGAGTATGTCTATGAGTGTGTTGCTAGCATTTCTTAGAAATATGATAACAGAGTAATCAAATGTAAAAGCGTAGTATAGTACCATGTGGAAACTCCGAGGAAGCAGGGCACTGATGAAGTTTTGGCAATTTAATGACAACCCTCAACCCTCCCCCCACTCGAACCACCAGGTTGTACGTTCAAAGGCGCAATTTTGTAGAATGCTTTGAACTCAGTTATTCTGCATATAATACCTGTATAAGCTGACGTGTTCACCATTATTTGAAGTGTAACACCTACTAATTTTCAGTATGGCTTATGAGCAATTCAAATATTTGATAGTTTTACATTTTTATTTTACGAAAAATAAACGTTTAAAAATAGGTATCTGTTATAATAGTATGTTTAAAAATAGTTGAGAATTGAGTATTCACTTTGATTGTTATTATAGATTAAATTAACGTTGATTCTGAATGAAGGTAAATCCAAGATTCCTCAAGTAGATTATAACCGGGCTAACTTGAACGTTTCAGCATAGCCAACATAAAAAATAGGAAACATTCAGAATAATATAAAGGTATTGAACTTTTTATATCATTTCATTATAAACAAATATAATACTAGATGATAATGTGAAAACTCGGTTCAAACCTTTCCTTCCTTCAATTAATTTTACGCCAATTTGTCCACCAATCAAAAAAGAATTAACAATCTAAAAATATTGTAAGAATGAAACAAATCGCAACCAATAAAGTTGTAAAGAACCACAAAATCAAACAAATATATCAAATGATAGTGTCACGTATTGAAATGGATTTTGATGTTATCTAACTATATCTGCCGATACGACAGGTAAAACGTTGAATGGAGGTTAAATGTTAATATTTTACGTTTACAGCCTGGAATATTCATCGATACGTAAAAACCGATACAACCTGTATTTATTTAACGAGATCAACGGACCAATTATAAGATATGTATTTAAAACTATAGGCTGATATTACATTTTAAAAAATCTTCATTTTCAAGTTTTTAGGTGTTTTTTATCAAAATTACATATTATATAATATTATAATAATATATAATTTATGTTATATCAATAACGATTCATATAGAACCATTTGCGCAATAGTACAAAAGATTTAACCTAAAATACATATGTTCTTTTAGAAAATATTGAAGTTTTATGGATTTCAAAGCTACAGTGTGTATGGCAATTAGCTAAGGAGTATTAGCCTTTCCTTTATGAGAAATAAATAAACTATGCAATGGATAGTACAAACATTCCATATAAGGTCCTTTGTATGAAATAATTATATCAATTTTACCTTTTTAAAGTTGTACTTTAAAAAATACAATAATTTCTCAATGCACTGCTTATGTTAATAGTTACCCTAAATTTAAAAAGTTTTAACTACAATGTAGGAGATAACTACGACAAATATCTCGTAAAAGGCTTCGCTGAAGTTGTATTTAAATTTTTAAGTCCGTTAGTTTTTGTACATAGCACATACATAATGAATAAATTTCAATGTTGAATTTCACTCCAATTCACTTTCTTTAATTTCAGCGTCTGGTATCTGACGCTGCTCAGGCTTGAAACGATTCTGGAGTCATGTTCGTCAGAAGACATTGTCAGATACCAGACACTGCAATAAAAGGAAGGTGAATTCAACATTGTCATTCAATCAAATATTCCTACCATAGCTGCGTTATGTATAAAAAAACAAATTCTTTACAATTCTTACGTTAATTAATTTTGGAGATATCACCACCTGTTGGTATCTGCACTATCATCCAACTTTATCCCTGTATATAGTCAATGTGAGTATTGAAGCACTCTATATAATGTGAGAAATAGCTTCATTTTAATCCACCAAATATCAGATGTTACATTATCTTATTATTGTAATAAATTTGTTCACACATTTTTAAGTCCCTGGTATTCTCGTTGTCATGAAGGTTGCGCAAAGAAGCAATGTAAAATCGATCATCCAACTCTGATGAAGTAAAATTCGCCATCATCAAACTATATGTTCCTCACAATAAAGTAAAGCTCCATGCACAAATTTAAGTCTATAGATTAGTTTAGTTTTGTATATTCATGTAAGAGGTTAAACGAGCAATAAATTAATTTTCCAGCCCGCCAGTGACAGGTCTCGTTAATATTCAACCATTTCATGCACGTAGATTTTTATGTTTGGCAAATACAACGAAAATTGTGGTTAAGTTTTTGGCTTTAATTAGTACTGAATTATTAGTGAGATAACTGATCAGTAACTTATTCCATTTTAGGGTTCATATGATAAAGACATTGATAAAGTTCAATTGATAAAGACTTTAAGACATTTCATCGCCGTAAAGAAAAAGGTAAAATTTGCTTGGCCGCTAATCCACACACTTCATTTTAAGTGCCGCTAATAGAAATTCATTTTAATTTCAAATTTACAAAAAACAGTGTATAAACTAGAATTTTCAACAGATTTTAATAATTATAAATCTTTTACAAAATTATTATTAATAGACCACTGTTAGGCTTTTGTTGTTGTCCCATTTCTCAATAAGTGAGTCTAAAAGAAGAGTTGAATAGGTTTTATCTTGATAAAGTACAAACTATTTTTGATTACAAACCTGAGTCATCATCGTAAAGTTATTTGATCTAAAATTACATGTTAAAACACCATATTTATAAATTTGAATTAATGATGTTTCTATTCAATAATTACTGTACTTCTAAAATTGTATTTTTAATTCTGAGAGAAGCAAAACATTATTTGATATGCCGTTTAATTTTATCTAACCGTATCATATCTGGCTACAATAAACCTTAAACCTAAGTCTTACTTTGTTTTTGTCAGAGGTTCAAATAGCCACCTGACGAAAAATGGAAAAATTAAAGTAGCATTTGTATTATTTTGGCATAAAACATTAACGTAGTTTCTCCGTGAATTTGCATTTTAAATCTTATCATATAACTATTTTATTTTTATATTACTCTTGAATCGCCTTTCACAAGGTTAATCATAACATTTTATGGTGTAAGAAAAAGCTTAGAAATATTTAAACGTTTGCAAATTTAAAAGAAAACACTTATATTTGAACGAAATAAAACCAGTATCCTAAGGACAAGTACGTGATAAAATAGAAAAATCTCAAATCTAGGACAGTATTCCCTGCAGGAAACAGTATGCAAGTTTTAAAAACTAGAATAGTAAAGTGTTTATACCCTATCTAAACTTCAGAGAACTGTAAATACCCGTTATTACATCGAACCTTATACACGTAGTTCAATTATTTGTTGTTTACCTAATAAATTTTCATTTATTAGATATATACGTATTATTATAATCACTAGTCAGACACGTAATATACAAATTTAAATAACTAAATAAGTAAATTAACAATTTAACATTAATAAAACTTAACATCAGCATTAACATCAGATTAAAGGAAGTATTTCAGATAAGACATTAAAACTTTATACTAACATACTATATAAACACAGCACATATTACAGCATATGCTATAGTCACAAATATTTAGTTTTACATTCAAAAGTCTTATTTTTACTATACAAAATTATGGGTTACATGGAGTCAGCTCAATATCTTACATTGAGAGCATAAGTCGAAAAAAGTAAATACAAATAACTATCTCTATTATGGAAATACAATAAAACAAGTCTGAATTACTACGTTCGACGTATATAAAAATAGCAGAGGTTTTAAATTAAAATTGATACCTTGTTAAAATTGCTTTATTTTTATTCTTTTAATAGTTTAATTTAGAAATCACTTACAATTGACTCTGGATATAAAAAAATCATGTAGGATTTAATATTTGTTTAATAATACAGTTATGTAAACATGCATAACTTCTCTCAGCTACTCAACATAAATATTCTAGCTCTTCACACAGAATTTACTCTCAAATAACAAGCACGACATAGCCTTTAAACAACATACAAATTATTCCTGATAAATAAAGATGAATACAACATTGAGAGGCAGTCACGTGTCTTACTGATAGAAGGGAATAATTCTTAGAACGGGCTGTGAATATATATCAAATGTAGCAATTGGCCTACACCCAGAACTAAATATTATGAGAACCATAATTAAAAACGCATATTTAGGAGTTTTTAGTCAAACAAATGCAATATTAATTTTAAAACATTACTCAAAAAGTTCCATAACATTATTCAATGGTGATGAAAATAACATTATAAAAATGTGTTTTTTTATAATACAATGGCGTGTATTTTTAAGCGCGATGGTCGGATTCATTATTACTTTTTAACTGAGACTATTTTTTTTTTATTTATCACTAACCTCAATTATTAGCAACAGTGATTAGTGTGTACTCTTTAGTTATTTAAAGATTTTGTCGATATATTAATGGAAACAAAACTAAAGGAATACATGTTATTCACCAGTTGGCCTAAAATCATCTGAATTCTAGCAGCTTATGATAAAGAAGCCTTCTTGATCAAACCTATCACATTAAGGTTCGCTTCAATCGACTCGTCTATGAAGGTGAATTCGCATTATAACCAGTTTCGGTTGAGCATTTCTTGACTAAATGTAGTTCTCCGAAGTGGGAAAAATTTTTAAATTGTGCCAGTAATGTTTCGACACGGTATAAATCTTAGTAGTACTTGAATGTTAGACTACGGATATCCAGGAACTAAAATATAGTGTTTTATCATATCAATATATATATGATAATTTAAAAACATTTCCACATGTTATCACCCATGATTAACATTTTCATAATGAGATATATTGTTATTTGTAGCTAAGGAACAATAAACATAATAGACAACGAGTAACGTAATATACTACAAACAACAGCAGTATAATAGTATCACATACTACTGCGATTAGCAGTCATTTGTTTAGTGATGGTCAGTGCGTCCTCTGCTTGGTCACTGTACTACAGGCTGATAACTTGATACTTAATGACCTTAGACGAGTTAGTTTGCTGAACAATAATAATATCCATATCGTTGGAGCTATGACATATCTGCCACTATATTATTTACAGTTGTAGGTGATATAATACTTTTTCTAAAGCCTAATTCATTAATTGTCACATTCTATTTGGGGCCAAATTTAAATCGACATATTTCTATGGTAGACTGGAAATGTTCAATATTTGTTTCTTTGTAATACGAAATTTCTATTATGATATATGATAGTTGTTGTTGTAATAGACGATGATACACAACATTCATTCATTAACAAATCTATGTTAAATATTTGGTCACATTTAAATATCCCTCCCTATTAACTACTTCCAATCACAGATTCCAATCATTGTATTAATAAACTATTATTATACAAAATGAAAATTTCTAGACTAACCCTGTACCCACTATTAGATATAATGAAAGGGTTATGTATAAAAAGTATTTGGGAGTTTTTGAGTTTTGGCTTGAGTAAAATTGAAAAATATTAGTACTACCCTCTATGAAAACCATGTATATACTACTGAGTGTACATGACTACCACACCGAGCTGATATGTGTTAATGAAACTGAAGTACTATAATTTGATAAATTTGGAGGTTTTTTTTAAACAAAAATACAAGTTAAACCTGTTAATAACGAATATCTTTACTTTATGAATTTTATTACATTGAATATTATAGTACAAAATCTGTAATAAAAATGTAAAAATTTATGAAAATATATTATTTTATATAGTTGTAATGTAAATAACGGATATAACAGTGTTACCTTCATATGAGCAAATTCATAGCTGCTGATTTGCCTTTGTTTTTCGCATCTTAAAAGGTAGTTTTGTTTTTTATCAGAAATAATTTTTTCTAATAATCTGTCATATTTTGTCAATAACTGCAAATTAAAACTATTAACAAGAAAAGCAACTTTACACTTTTACAAACAAATGACAAATTTTCAATCCACTTACGGAAAATCCAACATCAACGAGATGCTGATGGTTGTTTCTGCGCAGCTTTTATAATATGTATGTTTATATATATATATATATATATATATATATATATATCTTATATATGTTTTAATATTAATTAACTATATTTCGCATTACGCTTTTTCAGGTCAAAACAAACATAACAAAACACATAAAATAATTAAAAACATACATGTAAACAGATAAATAAATTAAGAAGCATAATATTCTTGAAATGATAAACATATGTTCAAACTGTGGGTGTAAAGATGTGATGAGTGTTTCAGATGATTTAAATTTATCGAAGATTTAATCCATAGGGAAATTTAGATTTTGTGACAATTTGACATGCTTGTTCTAAATTTCTTAATTTTGATGTATTTGAATTATTTTTTATTGATCGTATTGGTTTTACTGTATAAAAAATTTTCCAAAGATTCTTTGTGTATTTTACTATGAATGACTAATGGTTTTGATTCATCATTATGCTTAAAATCATAACGGTGACCTGTCATTCTTATTCTTAAATTATTTGTTGTAGAGCCAATGTAGTCTTTAGGACATTTTTTACACTGAATTTGATATACTACATTTTTTGTATCACATGTCAAATTTCCAATAATTTTGTATACTTTTTTAGTTGAACTACTTTCGAATTTTGATGACTCTTGTATTTGATTGCACACCATGCATCTTGATTTATTACATGGATGTGCCTCCTTTAAATTTATTTTCCACATCAGAATCAGCTGGTAATTTTGGTTTCGATATAATGTTCTTTAAGATAGGAGGTCTTTTAAAAACACAATACGTGGAATACTTTTTAGAAATGACTCTGTCAGTGGAGAATTTTGAAGAATTTTTTAAGCTACTTTAAAAATGTTGTTAATTTTGTAGAGACCAGGATGATATTGTGTTATTAATTTAGGCTCATCATAATATTTCTTTTTGACATAATTATTATTAAGGTTACTTTCATTGAGCTGTAGCTTTTCATTCAATAGCTTCTCAGGATATCCTCGTTTAAAAAAAGCATCATATATGTTACTAAAGAAATTTTTAAGATCTTCACTCTCACTGCATAATTTAGTTGCTCGTGTAGCCAAGCTTCTGGGAATTGATCTTTTTACATATTACAGGGTGACAACTGTTGTAGTGTAGATATTGAAAAGTGTTAGTAGGTTTCACATTAATTTTGTGTTTCAAGTAAACCTTTCTTGATGTAAACGTCAATATCTAGAAATGTAACTGAATTTTGAAATTTTCCAAGTAAATTTTAAAATTGTTATCGAAGGAGTTCAATGCGTTTAAGAAATCTAAAAGTTTTTCATTACAATATAACAGACACGTCAGAGCTTTAATATACACCTTAATAATACAAACATACATTCATTAGTTATCACCCAAACTCCGAATTGATATAAACGTTAAAGGCAAGGAAAACTGTTTTAATGGAAATGCTTAAAATTATTTTTAACTCAAGAGGAAATTTTGCAACGAATTAATAGTGTGTTGTTTAAAATGGGCGCGTGAAATAAATGCGCCCAGTTATTGTTAACTGATGTTGAAGCTTACCAAATATTTGCACAAAATTTTACTTTACATAACAACATAACTTAAGATTTTTCTTTTTCAAATTTTAAAACGATTGGTGTATGATATATAAGTGAGTCATACATATGAATTGTTAAGATGATATTAAATATTTAGTCTGGAGGGAATGAGAGAGAGCCTTGGATATGTTGGCAGAGTGTTCTCCGAGATATTGTTTACTCCATCTATTGTTTGAAGAAACGGTTCACTTTAAATTCCAATCTGTGGAACTCTATCGCAGCTCACAACTCAAATATCTTCCAGCTATCTCATAAATATATCTCAAGATATCTAATAATATTTATTGCCCACAGATTATTCCCTATGGTCCATATACATTCTAAAATATTTTCCTTCCTTATTGACTAGCTGGATGAATTACATTACATACAAAATTCTCATTACATATAGATATGTATTACACAGATTTTTCAATAAGTCTCGTGACGCACCCATATCTTGGTAAAAATTAAACGAAATCATTGCAATTTATCAGGACAAAAACCCCTACTTTTTTATCAAGCAGCTTATCTTTTACCGTATCAAGTGGTGGCTCTTCAGTATTGTTTGATATATGTGAAATATATACATAAAAACAATAATAAAAAAGCATTAAAACTGGATTTACTTGGCCATTCGTTATACTACTAAATTAGCATGTTTTATTTATTTATTAGAATACGATTAGTAGTCGTCTATTAGGCACACCCATGTTTGAAATAATGGTTATGCCACGTTTATACTGTAATATTATGGCATGCATGTGTAAGAACGATGTTCTTTAAATTTGCTATTGGTTAAGACTAGCTAAATAACTTACCCAAATAATATGTAACTTCAGTTTGAATCGATTATAACTTATTACAATCATTAATTCAATTATTCCCATAATGATACTTTATATTTTTCAAAGGTTTGTAACACTGTTCTAAAAATACAGAATAAAACACAATGAACGTGAATAACTTTAAAATTTGAAAACACTTCTTTGATATTTTTACAATGAAGATATAACTACTCCTTTTGGTAGATGTATTTGATCGCTATAAGTAAATAGATTGAACACATAATTTTGGGGTTGATTATAACTTAATTAAATTTAAGTTTTATTATATAAAAATAATACTAGTAGATAACAACATCATTTGTGAAGTTTGGGAATCAGATACGGTTTCTTACTGTTAACTAATCAATATTAATCTATTATTTTTCCGACCGTTTAAATTATTTTTGTTTAAATAATTTTGTAATTTACCCCCTCGTGGATACTTCTAAAAATGTAAAGTACAAAATAACCGTCATACGTCATGTGAAGATTTGTTTTTATATTCACTGAACAAACTGAAATAAAGATTAGAAAATTTAGAATACACGAAATTTAATAGACATAGTTATCATATGGGATTTAAAAGCTTCTTCGAGGCCAGAGGTGAAATACGTTATATTTGACCGTTGTTATAATTTAAAACTATTACATTAAATAGGGAAACCAATTTTATTAGGTACTGTATAAGTCACAGTTTAATACTGATTTTCCAAAGTGAGAAATTATGACAAAATTATTGGCCTTCCTTTTAAAGAAAATTAAAGTGTAAAACTTTAAATTATATAAATAATTCAGAATTCTCATAAAATATATACACTTGAATTTTAGGTAGTTAATAAAGTTAAAATTGCTCTCATAAATTCTGTTTTATCCAAGTAGCTAAGTTTTCTTAACTTGGCTGGATCTAATTTTAACGGAGAACCACATATTGAAATCATCATATAATTGTATCTTGTATATATTTAAACAAGGTAGGAATACGCCACTCTACGCACCGTATAATACGCTTTGCTGAGGTTGTAGTCAGAATTTCGAATCTACAACTCATTTAATTCCTTATATGCTTTGCAAACAGAAAAACAATGAAACAAAAAAAATATTTTTTATCCCGTGTATCCACGAGTACGTGGCAGGATATATTACATTTGTAGAGAGCTTAACAGATTTTGTCTATTTTTTATGCGTTTTGTATGTAATTAAGGATTTTATATTTTTTAAAGTTTGCGTTTGTCTATTATAGACTTATTTTACATCTTTCTCTTCGAAATTAAATTTGTACAAGTACCGTGAAAAAATATTTTGTGTTTATTGTACATTTAACATAGTAAATCTGCTTCAAACCTAAATGTAACTTGTTTTTCGGGACCAAGTTTCGCGTATTTCGTCACATATCTTAAAAAATTACTGTAGCTACAGGTCTGGAAACGGTTTTTATTTAATTTTTCAGTTCATTTTACATAAAGTACGCTAAATTGTACAACTTAATTAACAGCCAACAAATACCCGTAGGGCTTCGTTGCAGCAGGGGAACTGAAATTCAGACGAAATCTTTCACCCTGTATAACTTGGTAACTAAGCATTTTCGGACCTATGTTAATTAGACCTTTTTTTCTTATTTTGATGTGAGGAATCAACGCCCTGACTTATGGGCACCTTTTTTCAGAACACCCTGTATATGGCCTGGTTATAAAATGGCTCCAAATTACTACTTAAAATGTCCATAAATTCAAACATTAGTGAGGGATGGGGCAGAAGTAGTTCAGTCATTAGGGATCCTCCAGGTGCACAGTTGCCTCATTTTCAATGCTCTTTCGGGATGTTACTGTGTCCCTATATTAAAAGTTTGGGTTAAGTGTGTAGGTCAACATGAAACTTTCTCCTGCTATCGTGTCACACGTAGCCCCATTTAAAACCCAGGTGATCATCACCTGGATATTTAATCTGGATATTTAGTAACCACTGTGTCCACATACATTCGTAATGTAATTTGTCATATAATAATATTACGAGTCCTAGTTCTATGCTAATATTTTTAAATGCGAACAATGATAACTATAATTAATTTATTAATGCCCTTAGGCACGGTAATCCCCTTTACTGTTTTGGTGTCATAATTCAATGCTTTTTGATGGGTCGAATCCACATGTCCGCTTTGACAGTGTAAATAATTGTTTAACGTGTAGTTAGTTTGTAATTGGCTTATATAGTTTTGACGAAAAATTCCATTGTTTATATTTATCATTTGTACAATACATATTTCGTATTATTTTGTTATTTTGATTGTTGATTTATATAGTTTTATTATTGTTTGCTGTAAATTGTTTGTATTGTTACATTATTTTCAGAGATTAGTTGTTATGGTTGTTTTATACGATTATTTTTTAAAGAGGTAATGATCCGGTGTAGGGTAATGTTAATTTTTATTTTTGGTACTACTGGAATTTATTGGACTGATAAATCGTCAAATAGATATTCTTAATAATTTATACGGTTAACAAGTAATAAGGAATGCCCACTTTGTAGTGAGAAAATACGAACTCGTAAAATAAACGGGGAAATAATAGAAATAAGAATTTACCTTTGAAACTATATACTGAAGCTTTTCTTAAATTTATGGAGAAGTATCATTTGTAAGGGCTAAGCCATCTTTCATAGGGACTCCAAAACAAGTCAGCTGTTGATGTGATAAATGTGATTCAAGAGATTGATCATCCCTCGACCCTGGGAAGTTTCTCATTAATCTTTTGCGGATTTCTATCGTAAAGATATAATCGTAAAGATCTACTGGCTATTATTATTTATATATTCTTTAATCAGTATTTTTGTTACTGTTTACACTCAATATATTCAAATTTCACATAGATCAATAAAATTGATTCTGTGTTCTAAATATAATACCATAAGAGCATGATTTTTTAGTTTTATTATGTTCGTCAATAGCACAGTATAATACCATATATTATACAATAACCATGTCCTGATTACTTTAATGTAATGAGTTAAATGTGAAGCGAGTTTCATTTGTTACCAATTCATATCGTGTAGGGTATTTTGGTCCACAACATATCTCAAGAAAAACTTACCTGTAGACTTAAAATTTCCCATGAAGCTTCATTTTATATATATATATATATATATATATATATATATATATATATATATATATATATATATATATAAGTAGATATGAATATGGGGGTTTCTAGACCACTTTCGGAGCCAACAGTAAATCAAGGGAAAATACTGTTTAAATGACAATAAACGAATCTGTAACTCACGAAATGAAAAATTACCGAATCTATAGGTGTTTGCTTCTACTTTCTTGAGCTGTCAAATCAATCTATTTGAAATGTCTGCTACGAATAAACGAAAAATCTTCTACTCTACAAAATTGATAGTAACACAGTCTTTATCTTTAATAGTCTTCTTTCCAGTAACAACCAAGTGTAATTTATCATGTTTATTTCAATTCTTTAATCTTTTTTTCATCCAAAACAGTCAAAAATCTGTTCGGTAAGTGTACTTTATAATCTTCCAACTCGGCAATTATTGTAAACCCGAATTTATCTTTAATTTTCTCCAAATTCAAAATTTTGTATTTCTTATTTTCTTCTAATTCATTCAACTTCTTATATTCTTTAAATCTTAGCTCACCAACTTCATTTAATTCCTTGAGTAGCTCCATTTACATAAGAAAAATTTCTTAACTAAGGTTTGTAGGAGGCAATTTAAATTCTCTATACTATTTTTCAATAAATTTTAAGTCTTAGTTTACAGATTTTTCTATAATAAATAGAAGAATCTATCACTGTTTTACCAGAAATTGTGCTGATTTCTGTCAAATTCAAGTAAAAATCATTGCTTTTTCAAATTCTAAAATTATTGAAAAAATAGTATAGAGAATTTAAAATTGCCTCCTACAAACCTTAGTTAAGAAATTTTTCTTATATAAATGGAGGGTGAAAAAGTAACATGTCCGTTTTGCAAAAAAGAAATTTTAAGAAAAAACTATGATCGACATTATGGCTCCAAAATCCATGCCAAAAACAAAGAAATTTACGAGAAAGAACTGAATTTTTTAAGACAATGGGCTAAAGAAAATCAAATTGTAGATCATGAAAAGATGTACAATATAGAAAAATTACGAGAATTAAAGAAAAACTTTAAGGAAGATAAAAAAGATCTCAATCTATTTAAAGATGAAAAAATTCAATCAATCGCTGAAAAATTGTCCATAGAAACAAACGATAAAACTAAGTCTGAAATGATCGAAGAAATTGATAAAACTCTTAAAGTAAAAATCCGAAAATATCATTGATGTAGAAGTTTTATCCTCAATACACGGTCTTTTCAAGCAATACATTTTAACGAATTTAAACGATAAGTTCATGTCAATTTACAAATATCTTTCAATTATGCGGTCAGAAATTAAAAGTTTAATCGAGAAATTTCAAGAAAATGTTAAAAATATGAAGGGTTATCTCTCTTTGGAATGCGAATACGAACGAACTTTAGTAAACGGTGAACGACAAACTTGCCCAATGTACTTTACTATAAAAGCAGACGAAATCTTCGACGTAAACGACTTTATTACTAAGCAATTTAATAAATTAACACATCGAGAACAGACAAATCATCCAAATAGAGGTTCTGGATGGACATTTAAAAGCTGTAAACAACTAGTTTTGAGCATTAATAAACACGAAATAATGAACGCAGGATCATATATCGATTTACCACAAGAGATAAAGGTAAAAAAAGCTTGTATAAATATCAAAAATAAAGATGATTATTGCTTTATTTATTCTATCCGATGTGCTATTGAAAAACCCGAGACACATGTTGACAGAGCAAAGCAATATGAAAAATTTGTAAATGACGAAATATTTTCGGAATTTGAGTATCCAATGTCTTTAAAGGATATACAATTATTTGAAAAACGAAGCCATAATTCCAAGTACAAATATCCAAAAATGTCTATAAATATCTATACTTATGATGAGAAATTTAACATTGTTCCGTTGCACATTTCAGAAAATTTATGACGCCGAGTTAGAAGTTGATTTATTGTATGTAAAACAAGAAGATAAATCTCATTATGTTTTGATAACCGATCTAAATAGATTAGTGAGTTCACAGTTATCTAAACATAAAGAAAGAAAATTTTTGTGTCGAAGATGTTTAAGCCATTTCTACAAATCTGGAGATTTAACAGATCATTTAGAAATTTGCAAGCAACATGAAGTTTGCAAGCCAATTATGCCGTTTCCTGGTCAAACGACAACATTTACTAATTATCAAAAGAAGTTTAGCCATCCGTACGTTATTTATATGGATTTTGAAAGCATATTAGAGAAGATTCCAACATGCAAAAACAATCCGCAAAAATCGACTACAACCAAGATTCAGAAGCATATTCCTTATGGTTTTACTCTATATTTAGTGTCGAACGTGACAAATCGCATGTACAAACCTATATGTTATAGAGCAAAAAATGAAGACGATTTGCCTAATGTTCCTGCAAAATTGTTTGAAGAGCTCAATAAAATATCAAAATACATAGCTAAAAAGTATAATTCTAAGAACAAAAAACCTATGAAATTGACTGAAGAAGAAGAATTAGCGTACCAAAATTCCAGTCTTTGTCATATTTGTGAATGGTCTGCTTATGATGTTGAGTCAATTCAGTATGGTTTTACTCCTGATAGTTGGAAAAATAAGAGTTATAATAAAGTAAGAGATCATTGTCATTTGACTGGAAAGTTTCGAGGAGCAGCTCATAGAATTTGTAATCTAAATTAGAAATTTCCTCAGAATATTCCCGTTTTTTTCTGCCACAATATGTCAAATTACGATACTCATTTGTACATAAAAGAATTGGCTAAACAATATGGAAATGTTGATTTGATCGCAAACACCGATGAAAAATATATAAATTATTCAGTAAATTCAGGATATGGATATGAATTCGAAGGTGATAAGCCAAGAAAATTCATCAAGTTTTCGTTCGTAGACACGTTCAGATTCATGGCCTCGTCTATAGAAAAGTTAGCTAAAAATCTAAAGACAGAAGATTTTAAACATACAAATCATTTTATACAAGATGGTCTGAACGCAATTCTAGAAAGACAACCAAATGACGAAGAAGAAATCTTTAAAATTCTATCTGGAAAAGGCATATTTCCTTACGAATTTATCGATAGTATTGAAAAACTTGATTACACAGAACAGCTGAAAATTCAAGATTTCTATTCACTATTGACAGACGAGAGCATATCTGAGAAAGATTATCAACACTACTTGAGCGTTTGGAACAAATTAAAAGAGAAAAGTCTTGGAAATTACTCTGATTTGTACAATATCCAAGATGTTTTATTGCTCGCTGATATATTCGAAAACTTCAGAAACATTTGTCTAAATTGTTACAAACTTGATCCAGCTCATTATCTAAACTGCTCCAAGTCTCGCATGGGACGCTATGTTAAAATTAACGAAAATTGAGCTTCAGCTAATTAACGATTATAACATGTAATTTGATGATTGAAAAAGGCATTCGTGGAGGTATTTCTCAATGTATTAAGCGATATGTTAAAGCAAATAACAAATATTTGAAAGATTTCGATAAGACAAAACCTGAAAACTATCTGTTGTACGTCGATGCAAACAACCTTTATGGTTACGGTCTTATGCAAAATTTACCATATGGTGATATCAAGTGGATGAATCCTAAAACATATACAAAAGAAGAGTGGCAAGAAACAATTTTGGAACTCACTGGCGACGAAGATTATGGCTATATTCTCGAAGTTGATCTAGGATATCCAACAAATTTACATGAACATCACAAGGATTTACCTCTTGCTCCCGAACATTATAAAAACAAACTTTGCACAACTTTTACTGGATAAAACTGGAATACGTTGTTCATTCAAGAAATTTGAAATTCTATCTGGAACAAGGTATGATTTTTGAAACATGTGAATAGAGTTATTGCATTTGATCAGAAGCCTTTTATGAAAAAGTACATTGATTTTAACACAAACATGAGAACCAAAGCTACAAGTGACTTTGAGAAAGATTTTTACAAGCTGATGAACAACTCAGTTTTTTGGAAAATCTATGGAAAATGTGCGAAATAGATGTGATATCAAACTAGGAAATGAAGAATTTTCAATGAAAAAAGCTAAGAAAACGAACTTCAAATGCTTTAATATCTTTGACGACAACTGTATAGCGAGTCACATGTTCAAACAAAAGGTTAAATTTAACAAACCGATCTACATAGGATTTTCAGTTCTTGACCTATCAAAATTGCTAATGTACGAGTTTTATTACGATAAATTAAAGAAGTTTGATCCAGATTTGAATCTTTGTTACATGGATACAGACAGTTATATTTTCTAGAATTTGAAACGAGATCCTTTTAAAATTATTAAAGAAAATATAGATGACTTTGATACAAGTGATTATCCAAAAGATCACGAATGTTTCACTACTAAAAATAAGAAGGTAATAGGGAAATTCAAAGATGAGTTAAATAGCGAAGTTTTAGAAGAATTTTGTGGATTGAGATCGAAAATGTACTCGTACAAATATCTAGACAAAAATCCAGTAATATGTAAAGGAATTAAGAGAAGCGTTGTAAATAAAACAATAAATATCGAAAACTTGAAGAGATGTTTGTTCGAAGACAAAGAAGAATTTAGGGAGATGACAGTCATCAAAAGTTATAAAC
Organism: Homalodisca vitripennis; assembly: GCF_021130785.1. Taxonomy (NCBI): domain Eukaryota; kingdom Metazoa; phylum Arthropoda; class Insecta; order Hemiptera; family Cicadellidae; genus Homalodisca; species Homalodisca vitripennis. The sequence continues at coordinate 65,149 of NW_025776847.1, read as the reverse complement.
ATGAGTTGTACACCGTTACTATAAACAAGTTAGCACTGAACGCTAAAGATGATAAGAGAATTGTCTTAGAAAATAAGATCGATACAGTACCTTATGGCTATAAAAATGAAGCGAAATCTGATATATTAGACGAATTAAATAAACTTGGAAACTTTGATATATAAATGGAAGATGATTTAATTCACTGTCACAAGTGTAAAAAGAAAAACGAAAAATATAGATTCTAAGATTGTTCAAAACTCAAAACGGATTGTATAGAATTGCAGCAAAATGTTCAATAATGTAAGACAAATAAGAGTAAATTTTATAAAGAATCCTTATGAAAAACAAGTAAAGAAAGAATCTAAGAATAAGGAAGAAATCGAGATTGAGGCTAGAGAAATTCATGCACCAGTACGAAAAAAGTTTTTTAAAAAGAGAAAAATTATAACTTTAGGAATTGACGATTTATGGGCAGCAGATTTAGTTATAATGTCTAACTATTCAGATCAAAATGATGGATTTAAGTATATGTTAAATGTTATTGATACTTTCCTCAAAATATGCTTGGTCAAGAGCTATCAAAAGAAAAAACGGCAAGGATGTTTCAAAAGCTTTCGAAGATATAGTAAAAGATGCCATAAGGATCAATCACAAACCTCCAAACCTACTTCATACAGATAAGGGTTTAGAGTTTAAAAATAAAGAATTTAATGATGTTTTGAGAAAAAACGACATCAAGATTTATCATACTGAAAACGAAGAGAAATCAAGTATTGTAGAGAGATATAACAGAACTCAAAATGAGAGAATGAAAGTAATTTTTTAGATTAATAAAACCTTTAAATGGATCGATATTCTTCAAAAGATCGTAAACAATTATAACGATACAGTTCACAGCACAATCAAAATGAAGCCCAAAGTCCGTAGATAAAGATGCAGAAAAGGAGTTATTAGAGACCGTTTTCAAGTATGTTCCACCAGAAATTCACACGAAAACTAAATTTAAAGTCAATGATCATGTAAGAATTGTTAGTAAAAAAACAACATTTTCGAACAAATATAAGAACAATTGGTCAAGAGAAATCTTTGTGATTTATCAAATTAATAACACAGATCCTGTAACTTATAGTATAAAAGATTTAAATAATGAAGAAATAAGTGGAAGTTTTTACGAATATGAATTGAGAAAGTCAAAGCTATAATTTTTTTCTATATAAATGGAGTCCTCAAAAGAAATGTACAAAGTGTCAAGAATTTTATAAGGAAAAGAATAAGAAAAGACTGTTATTGTAAGGATCATGATAAAATGAACAAATTAACTTTAGAAGAGAAAAAGTGTTACTTTTGTAAAGAAATTAAAAATATTTCTGAATTTAATAACTGGCAGTATAGTAAAGATAGAAAAGATGCTTTTTGCAAAGATTGTGCTAAAAAAAATTTTCAGCGAAAGTTATAAAAACGAAACGCCTTGTGAATATGAAAAAAAATTCTATATTGGTTACCTAGTTATGCTAAACATTTACAAACAAAATATAATAAATCGAGAGTTTTTAGTAAAATTTAGAAACATTTTCATCGTGTAATTTAGATATTCTATAAATCAGTCGAGATTCTGCCATATTTTGTAGTAAAATGATTTCCGTTGTATAAAATATTCAAAGACTCTTTCATTTGGTTGTAGAGATTTATACTATTTGGATCTCCATGTCTTAATAAAATTTCCATTTCTGGGTAATCAATTTCAAGTTCTTTCAATCTTTTCGGTATTTCTCTCTTTTGAGCTCTGATAACGTAATAAGGATATTCCCACATGTGATTCTTCTTAATTAATACAAAAACATGGTGTTTTTTTCTTATCAAAATCTTTACAAACAAGGTCTGGTTTCATTAAGTCAATTTTTACACTTTGTTTTTCGATTATTTCCGTTTTGATTTCATCTTTAATTTGCAAGTGTTTTACTTCATCCTCTAAATATTTAATCTTGTTTACAAGTTTGTACTCACCAAATTTACGAATACTTAGCAAAACTTCTTTTGTAACCCACTTTTTAAACAATTTTCGATTCTGGCTTATTAGATCTCAAAAATTAAAGAATATAAACCAGATTCCATTAACGAAAATAGTATGTTTTTGAATATTTTCTCGGGGTCTATGGGATAGACTCCTGTACGATTCAAACGTTGTTTTATCGTCATTATCGACATTATTTATGATAGCTTGCCTCGTGTTTTCATATTCTAAAATTTCTGCAACATCTTTTTGCTTTGAACCAAATTTCGTTATTTTCGTCAACAATCGTAAAAATTTCTGTATTATTGAATTTGACTTGATTATTTATTAGATCTACAACTGTCTCCATTTAGATAGAAAAGAAATTTAACTAGTAATTTTTATTTTGAGTGTTAAAGTCCAGATTCATTGATAAAAACGGTGTTGTTTTGAAAGTTTGAAACGTAAGCTATTCAATAGCTCCCCTTGATTCATCATTCTTTCGACAATCTTAAATATATTGTTGTTTTACTCTCATTATGTAATAAATTTCCCTCAGAGTCTTGAATAGTCAGAACGATTTTTTGAATTCTTTTAATATTTTTTCTAATTGGAATATAATCGATTTCATTCGGTTTTTCACTGATTTTTGATCCATAAGCAACATTTGGAAAAAAGTGTACAAAATTTCAAATTCTTTGTGTAAATGTTCGGTATGATTTTCAAAACTAGGTTCAACGAGATTACAATGTACTTCAATTACATCAAACGGTCTAAAATTTTGGCGTTTTATTTCCTAAATATACCTGATTTGGCTCAATAGTTTCTTGAACAAACCCTAATAAATCTACTATAATTGCTGAAAACATTATTCTTACTGGTGATTTTATTTGAATTTTATTAGAGAGATAATTTTTTTGCATTTCAAAACTTGTTTTCGTCAAAGTTTAAAGATTTATCTGATTGTTTGAATGTTTTCAGATAATTTTTAAGGGAATTTTTTATTTGAACGAAAGTATAATATCCTTTGTTTAAACCATAATATTTTGTTATGTTCTTCTCACTAAATCCCTATACAATAAGGAGAACTTTCACTAATATTTATTACAAAATTGTCAGAATAAAAACCGCTTAAACCGATGAAATAATTTGATTCTTCCTCTAAATGAAATAGGATGTTCCAAGTTTAAAAATAATTGAGAGCTTTCTGAAGTCAACTTGGAACAGCTTCATTTTCGCTATTTAAATGGAGAAATTTTTAAAGCAAAAAGATCAGATAAAACTTCAAACGTTTGAAGAAAATAAGAAAGATCAACCAATCAGATTGTTAATTGTTGGTTCAAGTGGATGTGGAAAAACAACTTTATTATTGAATTTTATCTACAATAGGTTGATTCCTTATTCCAATTTGTATGTTTTTAGTAAATCTTTAGAACAAGACGTATACAAAAAATTACAACAAAGATTCAAAAATATTGAGAAGAACTTAAGCAAAGAAAATATCACATTTTTATAATGCTTCTGAGGACATAGTTTCCGTTAAGCGAATGTAAACCCAATTCGTTAATCGTTTTTGATGATTGTATTTTGGAAAATCAGGACGTTATTAAGGAATATTTCGTAATGTCTCGTCACAAAAACATATCTTGTATCTATCTTTCCCAATGCTTTTTCAAAGGTTGATAAACAAGTTATTAGAAAAAATTTTGAATATGTTGTGTGTTTTTAAGCAAGACGATCACTATTCGAGAAAGATTTTACAAACAATTATGTGGGATCTGATATGAGTTTTAACCACTTTAATGAATTATGTGATAAAATTTGGAAAGAAGACTATGGATTTTTAACTATTAATCTAGCTTTGAAGCCTAAAAATGGTAAATATTTGAATAAATTTTCTAATATAAATGCTGCTCAGTGGTCTGACAAATCTACTTGATAAAAATATTTGTTACAATTATTTTTACATTATCTTTACTTTTTATTTACATTATGAAAATAACAGAAAAACGGTAAAATCTGTTCACGTTCCACGTTTCACGTTCACGTTTTTTACGTTCCACGTTCGTGTTTCACGTTCATGTTTTACGTTTCCACGTTCACGTTTTACGTTTCGTGTTCACGTTTTTACGTTTCCACGTTCACGTTTTACGTTCCACGTTCACGTTTTACGTTCATGTTTTACGTTCCACCACGTTCACGTTTTACGTTCCACGTTCACGTTTTACGTTCCTCGTTCACGTTTTAACGTTCCACGTTCACGTTTTACGTTTCGTGTTCAGGTTTTTACGTTCCACGTTCGTGTTTACGTTTCACGTTCGTGTTTCACGTTCATGTTTTACGTTTCCACGTTCACGTTTTACGTTCCACGTTCACGTTTTACGTTCCACGTTCACGTTTTACGTTTCGTGTTCACGTTTTTACGTTCCACGTTCACGTTTTACGTTTCCACGTTCACGTTCATGTTTTAAGTTTCGTGTTCACGTTTTTTACGTTCCACGTTCACGTTTCAAAATTTTTCTAATTAAATGGTAAACATAACTTCTGAAGAAGCGAAAAAAACTTGATCAAATCGAAAAGAAATTAATCAAAGAATTTAAAGAACAGATTCGAATTGATGAAAAAGAACAAGAATTTATTCAAAAAAATCAATTAACCTGTAACTTCTGCAATAAAAAAACGTTGAGGGCAAAATTGAAAATGTTTTAAGTGATAATCAAAATTTGATGAATTTGGTTCCAGTTGTACGACAATTTGCCGATATTTCAATTCCAGAATCTGAAGAGTTTGAATTGCCAAAATTACCATCTTCAACACCATTTAGACCTCGAATCATTGAAGACTCTACCATAGTTGAACCAATAAGTCCTGGAACAACGGATATAATAATTGGTGAAATTGGTAAAAAATTTCTTCCTAGAGCAAAGGATGATAAATTTGGTTTGTATTGGGACAGAAAAAAGAGAAGTTTTATGATTGGAAATTTACCCGTTAGTTTTGAACATAATGATATCATTATTAATGAAAAAAACATATGAAGGAACTCAAGGTTTATGGAGATTATTAACAGACTATGACGCTCCAAAAGATAATTTATATTCTGAAGAAGATTTGAAAAAGTATACAGAAATTTTATGGGAAATCTGACTCAATTTACAAAAATAATGATCCATCTACTAAGAAGCCTAAGTCAAGTAGAGGTAAAAAATATATTAAATTAATTAAACCAATTTGGGAAAAAAGAATCGAAGGATCAGGTGTGAGAAAATACAGTGATAATAAGATTGAATACAGATATATCGACGATTTGACAAAACTCGATGGAATTATTAATTATATTTATGCTCAAGAGAAGGCTGGATATAACAATTTTTTGAATGAAAAGAAAGCAATTAAAGATTTTATTTCGAACAAACTTAATGATTGAAAAACCTGATGGAATTAAATATTTAAAACGAATTTTGCCGACAATAAGTTCATCTATGATTGAGGGTAGTGGACTTTTGAATGATTTTATCAACAATTTACCTTTTGAATTACACGTACCAACTTATCAGTATTGGGGCCTGGCACAAAACTCGAAAAAAGACTAAAAAGAGGAGATCCTGGTATAAATAAATTAGATCAAGCTGCTATGGAACACGATATTTTTTATGCAAAACATAGAGACACAAATTCCCAGACATATAGCAGATAAAGTTTTGCAAGATAAAGCAATGGATAGATTTTTATCAAAAGATGCTAGTTTAGGTGAAAGATTTGTTGCGCTTCCAACAGCTGGAGCAATGTTTTTGAAGAGAAAACTAGGAATGGGAATCGAAGAGAACTTGAAATTTTAACTATATAAATGGAGGTGAATGTAAAATTTCAGCAAAAATCAGAAAGAAAAAATAAAATTCCGCTTTTAAGAAGAAAATAACCCGTTAGTATTCAATTTAAAATAGATCAACTAAAAAAATGGCGAAGATAAGATATTTTTAACAAATAGACAATACAATAAACTCGAAAAACATAAGAAAAACAATAAAGGAACCAGAATAGAATTTTCCTTATAATCAGTTGAAAGAACTTAAAAATGGTGGACTTTTGAAAGATTTATTAGATTTTGGAGAAAATATATTCCAGTTGTTAAAAATGTTGTTCCTTATGTTCGTAAAGCTGCTCCAATCGTTAAAAAGGATGTGATTCCTATTTTTCGAAACATTTTAAATTGGTTAGATAAAGAGTTGGAAGATGTTACAGGATCTGGATTAGATGAAAAAACTTTGAATTACGTGAAATCAAACATTGAAAAAAAAATTTAAACCTTTAACATTCGGGGAATTGGAAGAAATCTGCAAAAATATTAAACATTTTAGAGGAATCTTCATGAGAGATACATTACCTGAAAAAGTTAAGAAATTTGAATGTGGAATTGTGAATTTAGACTCGATTATGGGAAGTGGAAACGCATTGGATTTGTTATTATAAAAATGATAAGAATGCATGTTATTTTGATTCGTATGGAAGAATTGAGGACAAACCACCTATAGAATTGATTAAATATTTGAAAAAATCAAGCGTCTACTACAATGATTCTCAGATTCAAGACTATAAAGATCACCCAATTTGTGGTCATTTATGTGTTTTTTGTTTGAATGAACTGAGTACTGGTAAAGATTTTAAAGAAGTTGTTAACAAATTATTACTTAATAAATATGGATTCACAAAATATTTTTGACGTATTTGGAACACAAATTATTCAAAATGTAGATAATAGTTTGAATTTTGATAGTTTGAGAAATGAGTTTGATAACAAGTTAGAAAATTTATTACAAAACCTTCCAGATTCAGATATGTTTGCTGTCGAGATTGAAGATTTTAAAGCAGAATATGATAACAAACTTGCAAATTTCATGAGTTCAAATGAAGTTGCTGATAAAATAAAAACATTGAAAAAAGAATTTTGAAGATGGTGCAAAAAAAATATTTACCAATTTAATGTCTCATATCGAAAAAGCTGATAAAATTACTGAAAGCGATCAAAGTTTGAAAAGAATTATGTTAGTTTGGCTAATAAAAAAAGAATTGTCGGTGTTCGACCTGGTATTGACAAACATGATGTTGTTGTTAAAGAACAAATTTTAAAACCTCTAAAATTATCAGAAAACATCGATATTGTTGATTTACATGATCCGAATGTTAAAAATGCCTTAGATTTTAAAGGAAAAAGAATTAGCAGTGTTAGTAAAGGAATTAATCCATTTGATGTTGTTGTAATGATTCAATTAGAAGATCCTATTAAAATGTTTAATGAACTAAAACAAAATTATGAGAATCATAAACAGCATGTTAAAGATTTTACAACAGAAGTCTATGAAAAACTTGATGAAAGAAGTAAAAGATCAGTAGACGATGTTGGTGAAATTAATGAAAAACTTACTAGATTTAAAGAGTCTTTTGATAAGTTTAGTTTAGATGCTACGAAAACTTTTGAGAATATTGGTCATAAATTTGTTGTATACAATGATTCTTATGCTGTCAAATTTCAAAAATTAGAAGAAAAAATTAATAAGTTCGAGGAAGATCTTACTGAAATAGGTATTCTCGCAGGGTTTTATGCATGATAAAATTTCCTTATATAAATGGCGCTCATATACTGTGTGAGATGTAAAGAAAAAACTGCAACAAATGATATAAAATGTGTAGTAAAAATGGAAAAGGTTGTAAGTGCCAAAAATAAAAAAAATGACTTTTTCGGTGAAAAGCGAAGTAAAAGCCAAGCGTAATAAGATAGACAAGGTAGTAAGTGCCAGAAAAATTGCCCCTAGTTTGTAGAGCAGTCGGAAGATGTCAGCACCGTGTAAGAGCCGTGCGGGGTTGAAGTGGAGAACGATGTAAGTCCACCCGCCATGATGTATGTTCCTTGTCTATTCCGTAGTTATTTGCTGTTGCCGGGCGGGCAGTGACGCTACGCATGCTCGCCGCTTTTACGTTTTGTGTTGTTTTACGTAGTGATTATTTATTTAAGTGTGTTGCGTGTAACAGGCGTTGAAGTATTTATTACTGCAGTGTTCTATCTTACTAAAAATGGAAGCACCTCTCCTGTTCGTAAGAAAGTTCTAGTGGAGAGAAGACGAAGGGCTCGGGAAAAAGGAGACAGTTATGTTACTTGTAAAGGAAAGACTATCCCCGCAAAAAATCCCCCACCTCCTGAACGAAGCTGTTTCATGTAAGTACCAATGCAAAAACTTGAGTAACGAACAAAAAACTGATATTGTTTTATGGAATTCTACAAAGTTGACGAAAAAAGCCAGGGAACATATTTACTCAACCACATGCAGATGCTACCTATTGCCCGTAGAAGACACGGGAATTACGATGATCCCAGTGAGAGTAGACGCACCTGCTCGTTTGCATACAACATTCCTGATGGTTCTGGCAAAAACATACAAATTTGCAAAAAAAACTTTAAAGAAATTTTTGCTATTTCTGAAAGGAAGTTGATTGGTTTACAAACTAAAAAAAAAAAACAGGATGCTTGATTTTCGAAGACAAAAGAGGGGAAAACCCCTGGATCAAATGAACACAAGGTGAAGTATACAGAAAATGACCGTAATCTGGTTAGGTGTCATATAAATTCTTTCCCAAGATACGAAAGCCATTATTGCCGAAAAGTATCAAGCAATGAGTTTTTGTCCCCAGACCTGAACAAACACAGAATGTTTATGGCATTTAAAACCCAATACCCTACAAGTCCAGTCAACTATAGTTTTTATACAGAAGTATTAAAAAAAGATTTCCCAAAACTCAAGTTCAAGGCTCTTGCAGCTGATACTTGCAAAAAAATGTGATCTTTTTAAAGTGCAGATTTCATCAACGACCAATGAAAGGGCAAAACGGGAAGTTAAAACTAAACAAGAAATTCACCATCGAAAAGCTGAAAAAGGCCCATGTCCTGCATGAAAGAGGATATTACTTTTGTCCCAACTTCCAACTGGTACCGCTACAAACATTATGTATGGACTTGCAACAGGTGATGTTCGTGCCCATGCTTACCCATAGCACCATGTTTTACTGCAGACAACTTTCTTGCTATAAATCTAGGAATACATGTGGGGGATAATGACTCAGCGTTTATGTGTATGTGGCATGAGGGCATCGGAGGTCGGGGAGCCAATGAAATAGCTTCTTGTCTGTTTAAAGTTGCTACTGTTCAAGGCCATTTTTCTCGGAGAAGACTTGTAATATGGAGCGACAACTGTGGTGCTCAAAATAAAAACAGGATGCTCTTAATGGCAATTATTTACCTAGTTCACAAGGGTTTTATCGCTCTATTAACTTGAAGTATCTTGTAAGTGGGCACAGTTATATGAACTGTGACAGAGACTTTGGCATTATTGAAAAACGCCGCGCAAAAAATGCAAAAGCAATGGTTCCTAAAGACCTGGAAGATGTAGTTGCAAGTGCAAACAATTTTAAATCCCCCTTCACAGCTGTTTCTATGAAGACAGAAGACTTTATAGATTTTTAAAGGTCTTGCAAATCAGTTCATTAACACAAAAGATCTAGCTATCAGCAAAATTTCCCACTTCCCGAGTTTCTCATAAGAATCCCAAGCACAGTGAAGGTAGCGTCAGTTTTGGCACTTCAAGATGATGGTATGGTAACAATGGAACAAAGTTGACGTCTTAAAGAAAAAGGCCGACCTTGGCAATCTTCCCGACTTAAAGGACTTGCCAAAAATCCAGTTTAAATCAAAAATCTCACAAGAAAAGAAGAACGATCTGATAGGAATGATAGACTACATAGAAAAGGCAGAAGACAAGCAGTTTTATAGAGATCTTCTGGCAGCAGACACCGTTCCTGATGGTGTCATGGAGGTGGATGCAGACATTGAAGACAAGGACTACTAGTTGTATTAAAAGTAAGGTATTTTAATGTACAAAGTCCTAGAGTTAATAATATTAAAAATAATATTAATAATATTACGTATATTATGTAACTTTTTTTCAGAAAGTCAAGACTATGACTAAAAGTGTTTTATCTTTTGTACGTATTATCATGTATCCTTGTAACATATTTTGATGTTATGGTGTACATTAAACGCTTCTAAACAATACTGGACTTACATCCTTTTTTTTAAACTAACCCTTCACTTACATCATTTATTAAATAAAGAAAGGCACATACATCCTTTTCCACAAAAAAACCGATTGCTCTTATATCTTTTTTCCATATTTTTTTTGGTTTCCGCTTATATATTTATAGCAGAAATTGTATTATATGTTATTCCTATTGATTTTATATTTTTTATAAATATAAAAAAATATTTTATTAGTAAATATTCAATGTTTTTAGACATATTTTATTGAATACTGAAAATTTTAGTTTCTGGCACTTACAACCTTTTCCATTTTTACTACACAAATACTATGCAAACATCAATGGAGTTAAAAGAGTTTCTGGAAAATGTGCTGAATGTAACGCTAAAAAGAGCTAATTTTTAAAAACTTGAAATTTTTTCCTAATAAATAGAGATGGCGGGACATTACAGTGCTTTCGATCTTTTTATAATGCAACACGAAAGAGATTTGAAAAAAGAACATTGGGATGATATTTCTCAAAAATATGAATTATCCGAAGATATGATGAGATTATACGTAAACAAATTGAATTGGTATAACATTGCAAAATATCAAAATCTGTCCCCAGAGTTCATTCAAGAAAATATACATTATCAATTAAAAGATCATATGTCTGTTCTTTGTCTCTATCAACACTTGAGTATAAAATTTTTGGATGAAAATAAAGATACAGTTGATTGGAACAATATTATAGATAGCGGTTACTATCCTGTGCAAATTTTATTGAAATATGTGACCGAGATCGCAAAATTTAAGGAAGAGAATCCCGAATATGACGAAGTAGATCATTAAAAATGACTCTAATCTTTTTAATTATTTTACTAAAATTTATATCTTTTCTTATAAAAACGTACATTAGATCGATGAAAAAATGATATCTTTCTTATACATGATGTTTAAAATTTCTAAATTTTCTCTTATTAAATGGCGGACTACAGAAAATATGCTAGTGATATTGAAAGGGCGGAGTTTAAAAATTTCTATCCAAGTAGTAAACAACATTTGAATTAACCAAATAAAAGAACTGAGTTTAATATTGATTTTGGAGATAACTTTTGCTCGTCTAACTTCCAGTTTTATATTTCTGGAACTTTAACAAAACAAGATGGTCAAGCATATCTTGGAACTGATAATGTTAGATTAATCGATAATTTTATACCGTTTTTATTTTCTAAGATTGAAGTAAGAAAACACAATAAATTGATAGAAGAAGTCGAAAACTGTGGCCAATTAAGCACAATTAAAGGAACTATTTCGTATTCAAAAAGTGATGTTATTTCTCAAACTTCTAATGGCTTTGAATCAGATTTTAAATTTGGTGTTTTTGAAGCAGCTGGAAATTTATCTCATTTTGGATTAGGATTTTTTTGAAAATGTTACTATTCCGATCTATAAAGGAGGATTTTATCTAAGTTTTATAAGAGCAGAAGACGATGATGTGATTCTGAAGACTGCAACTGGAAATGTTATGCCTGTTGATGGAAAAATAACAATTACAGATTTTTTTATTAGAGTTTCCAATGATTGATTATAAAACCACGAGTAAAATTAGGTTGATTGATGAAATTACAAAAAGTCAAAACATTATGTTTAATTTTCTAGATTGGCAATGTATTGAACAAAAAGGTATTTCCGGAACAACTTATTCGTTCGATATTACAAATATTTATAGAAATATCTTCAATCCCAAGTTCGTTATCATAGGTTTTCAAACAGATAGACAGAATAATCAAGAAAAAAATCCTTCAAAGTTTGATAGTTTGGATGTAAAAAATATCAGAGTAAAATTGAACGGTTCTTATTATCCAGATGAATTACAAAATTTAAACATTTCAGGAGGTCTTTTCAGAATCATGTATCAGATGTATCAAGATTTTAAGAAAGTTTACTGTAATAATAAGGAAATGTATTACAATCCTAAAGAATTTTTAGCGAATAGACCTATTTATGTCATTGATACAACAAAGAGTTTGACAAATATTTCTGGTTCAAAGAACGATATAATTATCAATATGGATTTTCAAAAAGCTGTTACAAACGCGATTTGTTATGTTGTTGTGGTTTCTGAGAAATTTTTAGCCTATGATGTGATTAAGAACGATATTAGAGAAATTCAGTAAAATATTTGAAAAAAATCGTCTTATTGTCTATATTATTCATTGGATAATTCTACAACTTTACAGAATTATTAAAGACATTGATATAAGTATTCATTTTTAATTTCAAAAGAAATATCTTAAAAAATGGGGATGATATTAACAAAAAAACTATTCCAAGGTCATCTTAAGGGTTGGACCGGAAGTTATGATTTTAAAAAATACTTTAATATTTACTGATCCTATATACCAAATTTCAGCAAAAAAGCTCCAATAGTTCTCGAGATATAAGAGTTTTAAGATAAGGATGATTGGGGTAGTTTTTGAAAATTTTGTTATTTTCATGAAATTTTAAGTTGAACTCGCTTGTTTTTGAAGTTTCAGATTTTTCTGACAATTTTTTTTTATTTTTTTATGAATATTAAGAAATAGGGGATGATTTCACCCTTATGGATAAGTTAAGTCGAAAGAGTTAAGTATTTACTATATGTGTACCAAAGTGGTTTTTGAAATATAAAATTATTAATAAATTTGTAAACTAGCACTCCTAATTGAACAACTTATATAGCAGAGATATAGCTTATAACTTTCAAGACTCTCCGTAGCTCAGTTGGTAAGACGCTTGCCTTCAAAGCCTGAGGTTCTGGGTTCAAATCCTAGAGCTTCAGGCGCGCTTTTTATTGAGGAAGACATGGTTGTCGTTCAGTGGTTGGGGACAAGTCTTTACACGAGTGGCCATAGTGTAATGACTATAGAACAAGCCGAGTAATGACAACTGTGGTTGGCGCGCCATTTGCTTCCTCACCTTTCCACTTCATTCCTTAATTCCTTCTCTTCCTTAATTCTTTCATTACATTCATCATTCACATCGTTCATTAATACAACATTACACTTACAAAACACCCGACACAAATTCCCTAATTGAATCTCTCCATCAACTTCTACACAGTAGTTACCAAAGAAAAAATGAGACTTGGGAACAAAAAAATTCCAGAGTCTAAGACCCGAATTACAGCTCCTAGCCATTAACTTGGTTGGACAGTAGCAGTGCAGGGCCAAGTCTCTAAACAATAGACACCGTAGAAGTTGAATGTGATGTGATTCCCATAGCGCAAACACGCACACTAACAACACTACACCAGAGACACAATCATTCATTTTGTATGTCTTTCATTATATCGTAATGAATTGCTGAATGGCAAACGTTTTCTCTTTTCTTCGTCAGAACCACACACACACAATATATCTGTTTCGTAAATGTTTTTTTCCATATAATTTATCCCAATCTACAACAAAAGCGTGATCTCTTATAAATTCCTTTGATAAATCTAGTTGTTTACAAAGACTTGTTAAAAAACTAGCTGTATGCATATTTTCTTGTCCAGTATGGATATTGTCTTCTCAACATTTCAACAAATAAGCAATGAAATTTAGCATAAAAGCGATGAAAAATGTCAGATTGTTGGTGTTTTAGTTTATTTTGTAAAAATCGGAATATTTTTCTTATTTTTCTATTATTTAATTTAAAATCTCCTATTACATTTAACATATTTATACTATCTAAGTTGTCTGTAATAAATTGCATTGAACACTTTTTTAGTACTTAAAAGTTCTCTGAATTCGTTTTCATTTAAGGATTCGTTTTCACTTAAGGAAAATATCAACATTTGTTTAACATATTTAGGTAATTCAAAGAAGTCTTTTATAATAACTATTTCCTGTGGTAAGTTCTTTAAATGCTAGAAACTGAAGTGATTTTGGAGAGTTCATGTTGTTTGATGACTATTTAGTAGAATAGATTTTTTATTTAAGAAAAATAATTTGCTAAATTCATATTATTTTCTTTCATTCCTTCTAATACTTCAAAAATATACTCTTTCGCTGATGAAAAATCTCGATTTTCTTCCGTAATAATCTTTGTAATCATAGACAAAATATCCTAAATAGTTGTACAATAGAATGAAATTATTTCTATTTATCTCTGTTGTAGAAATGTAAACACAAACATTTGTGCTAAAAAATTTATATCTCGGCAGAGTTAGTTCCATAATCTCCATTTATAACAAAAAATCTTTTTGTTTAAATGGAAGAGTATAATGCCAACTGTTACAAGTGTTGTAATAGAGGAGAAATTATTGATAAAAGGTATTTAGTTTGTAGAGATTGTAATTTAATTTTGTACGAAAGACCTAAACCTAAGAAATTTCGAAATAAACTAACACATTTGAATAATCTGCTTACAAAATTGCAATATGGAGGTAAAAAACAAACAAAATTTGTTACAGAATTTAGAAAACAGAATAAAAACTTTTACTTATCTCTTAGAACCATTGAAAAAATTATTTTCCTTTTCAAAGAATACATTAGGTTTGTAGGTATCGATACACATGTTTATTATGAGAAGATTTTACCTATAATCTTTCACTATTTGGATATTGAATTTGATTACGATTTTAAGCCTGAAATCTTTGATGATTTTATAGTACATTTGGAGAAATTAAATGAAGAACCTCGTCAAAAGAATGTGGTTTTACTCACATTCTCCCCGACTTCTCGAGTGATTGTTAGCAAATTCCATCATTTCCGTTTATAAGTTTTTAATTTATAGTTTATTCGTAGCAGACATTTCAAATAGATTGATTTGACAGCTCAAGAAAGTAGAAGCAAACAGCTATAGATTCGGTTAATTTTTCATTCGTGAGTTACAGATTCGTTTGTTGTCCTTTAAACAGTATTTTCCCTTGATTTTCTGTTGGCTCCGAAAGTGGTCTAGAAACCCCATATTCATATCTACTTATATATATATATATATATATATATATATATATATATATACTAGCGGGCCCGGCGCGCTTTGCTGCGCATTTCAATAATTTTTTGCAAAAGTTGCCCGCGGCTTCGCACGCAATTTCCCGTTGAAAACAGTACACTATATTCACTTATTCTTTTTCTATCACATTCTAAACATTGCTGAGATAATTGATAGTCGTTCCATCGTGAGCCTCTTGGGCGTATTATGAAGGTATGTACCATATTCCTGCCTCTATCTAGCTGTTACCCACGGCTTCGCACGCAAATCTTAAAAACCGAAGTCCTTATATTACTTAGTAAATTTTTTTTTTACTATAATAAATTTTAGATTAAATTAGTTATATCTCCGATGCCACGATTGAGCTTGCTTTGTTGTCTCGATCGAGAGAATATGTACACACGGAGTTTTGAGAACCATACTTCTGTCAAAAAAAACAACTAAGGTTGATTTTATAACATTCTTTATATTTGTAGCCAACGTAAGATAGTAATTATGATATCTGCATTGCTCTTCTGATCAAGCATGAGCATGGTTTATATTAAATAAATATTGCAGTTAAAGGTGAATTTTTACGTCAAATTTGAATTGTATTATCTGGATAGTAAAGTCTATGTTTAACAGTGATTGCAGAAACAGTTTAAACAAAATTTGTCGTTTCTCTTAAGCTTACTCTATGCTTTAAAACTATAAGTGTAATATATGTTTACAAAGAACAGCTGATTAAAAATTTGAAAAGACGTTAACATATGTTTGCTGCAATGCATTTCTTATGGGTATTTCTGTAACCAGTGGGGCGGAATCCTGAATCGGGAAAGGGATGGGCATAGCTTATAAACCTTCTCCGTGGAAAAATACATATACGTACAAATTTTCATCATGATCGGTCCAATAGTTCACGATTCCATAAAGGACAAACATACAAACATTCATTTTTATATATATAGATAACATAACATGCATTCAATAGTTGCATGTATATGTATTTTTACGAATTGAAAGAGTGGTTATAAAAACAGATTGGTTCAATGGCATCCACAAAAAATATGAATGCCGCAGGAAACTTAAATAAGTCATCAAACTCAGTACAGCCATATAAATGTTAACACATGTGGTATTACGATTAGTAGCTATAAACTTGAACGTTGGTATGTTTATACACAGTGAAACTTGTTAACACGACATAAATTGCGACGTACTCCTATTATGTTGTGTATCAGTAAGCATTCAATTTTACCTTAGAAATGGTTTACTGGAGTTTAACTGTGAATTGAGATTATATGGTTTGTTATACAAGGTGTTTGAAAAGTCTGGGTACGGCTTAATATTTTACAAACCATAGTAGATAACATCTTTAAACTTTGCACAGTGTCATATGGCTATGTAAACTATTTTTCCTTGCTATTACCATGACATGCCAACCATGGGGGGACGGCCCACAGAGGAAAACATGGAAATCTTAAATGAAAGCATGGGTCGAGTGATACCTCATTTGAAAGAGCTCACTTAGTAGAGTTGAATGCCATAAACCGTATCTCAAAAGGTTTATCCAATCAGAAATGGCGGGTTGTTTTAGGTACAAATTGTGAAGTACATTATGCGTTGCCATTTCTGACTGGATCGTCGTATTCTGATGCGGTATGCCATGCTTTCATTTAAGATTTCCATGTCTTCCTCTGTGGGCCGTCCCCCCATGGTTAGCATGTCATGGTAATAGCAAGTAAAAATACTTTACATAACCATATGACACTGTGTAAAGTTTAAAGATGTTATCTGCTATGGTTTGTAAAATATTAAGCCGTACCCATACTTTTCAAACACCTTGTATAACACTTGTGATGAAAAAATATTGTTACAAAGGAAGTATTTAATTTGTTAAGACAAAGTATAAAATGAATCCACTAATTAAGGCCTGTCCACCGCAATTTAATATGTATGTTTTATTCCTTTCCGTGTTAAAAAAAGAACGGCAAACTATGCGGGCTGTTCATTGTTCTATTTTATTAGGCTTTTTAAACCTTATTCATCTTGCATAGTTTGAGAAAAACTTACTATTCTGTTAATACTAATTTACTTCAAGCATAACGATCCCACTACATTCTTAATGTAGAATAACATTATAGCTGAAAAATCTGATTCAATAAATAAACCATTCAATAAAGTTGTTTCTTTGGAAAGAAATATAAACCTTTCTTAAAGGAAACTATTTATTTCTAGTGAAAGGTTCAGCACGAGACAAACTTGTTAAGTAGCCTATTTATTGTACCACATGTCGCGTAACAGGCTTCACTGAGGCTGCTTGCCTAATTTCAAAGCTACAAAATTTTAGTATTTCACGTATTAAAAGGTCTAATTGCATGTTTCTTTTACTCTGGAATACTTTAAATTTATCATTTTTATACATACGACCAATGCTATAATGTTCATTAATGCTCACATAAATCCCATGGAGGGACATGCAATATTATAGAGCCAGATGTTGCGTATATGGAAATGAAGCTTTGTGCAAAATGACATGTATATAAGTTAGTTGTTTTACAGGTATCGTGCTTACTTTACATAGAGGTGATTTGTGACTGCAATTACAGTCATCAGTGTTACTTTAGAGTCTAATAAAAAAGTTAGTCGACTAAAATAAGTATTGTTGAAACTATTAAATACTAAAAAATAAATATTAGGTGACGGGAATTGCATATAGCTTTATTGCTATACAATTCGAGATTGCCTGGATAAAACTAATAAAAGCCGAGAATTCCAATACGTTTATTTGTGAAGTATTAAATATAATTAACATAAATGTCTAGTAATTAAAATTAAAATTATCTTTTGTGCACATTTGTAACAAATCATCATAGAAACAATTAATTCAAACATAAAGAAAATAAGTTACCCAGGTAACTAATAATTTAAATAAAACACAAACTTGAAAACTTTCATTAACAATCTACCCGTTCTTGAAACCTTTTGTTAATAAAACTCAAATACAAAATTCTCCTGCAGTTACAATCAACGCATTTCTATTGGAAATTATATATTTGGAATACAGTAATATCCTTTGTTATTAAAACGGCTAATAACTCAAAGTAAAACGCAATTGTATGGTATGGAATTTATTAAAACACATTACATGATTTAAAAACTACAAGGTTAACACAAATGTAACAATGATTTATTAATATTTATATGTCAAAATTCAATATAAGATAAATATAAATTGTCTAAGATACAACTATTTATATAAATAATAGTCGAGCTGGAGTATCATAATATTTCTGGAACTGGTGAAGCTAAGGGAAAATAAATGAATTGAATAAAATTAATTAATTTTAAAGGAAAGAAATTAAATGTATGATAACTCGTAATAAAGAAGATATTATAATTATAAAATAGTTTGAATAATAAATATAAGTTGATGATTTAAGATTTTAGTGTAAGAAACTTATTTACCCTCAAGAAAAGTATAAAACAATAATACTTTATAATGATAGAAGAGCAACGAACAATAATATCCTAAAAAACTATTATGGATTGTGTGACTAATGAAAGTGACGTCATTCAGCTATTATTAGTTACCGGAATAATTTTTAATACAATTTACAGAGGCCATATGTCAACTATTTGTAATACCAATTAATTTAAAGCTATTCTCCACTGGAGATTTACACTGTTGACTAGAATATACATTTCTTTTATAACAAGACAATGGAGTATTTAAAAAAATTATAAACGTAACTACGTAACTATCAGTAAATCAGAACTATAATGTTGAAGGAAACAGTTACACTCCTTTTTAATGTCTATAACTGGCCATTGACCACCTGCTATGATAACACATTTGTTGTCATGAATTTATCAATAATAGAACATTAGGTTTTAGGATAGAAATCTAACCTTGAGTTGCTAATATAACTCTTGGCCTAAGTTTAAGCAGTCAAAAAATTTCAGAAAATGCATTTATTATGTGGTAATAAACTAATGGAAACCTAATTCGGACGTCTAATTGTTTAAATTTTATGTGTATTATTAACCTTTTTCTTTAAAAATGTTATACCAGAGGAGTAGTATGTATTTTAATCATGGAAAAGAAGTGTATATTTTATGTATTAGCAATGGTAAATTTACGAGAAACATTTCAACATAAATTTATTTAGAAGATTTTATCACTCGAGAGATTGGAAAAATTTCAATGATGTTGGTCTGCCTATCTGGCAAACTGATTGCTACCAGCAAATATTTCAAAAACATAGTTTCTAAACTTACTTAAGGTCAAATCATTTTACATTTAAAGAAAGTATATTTGGTAGATTTGATTTTCGTAAGACCACATGTACATTCAATTTGATCGCTCGATTATCCATTGTATCAGTTTTGGTACAAACACAAGATAGGGTTTGATTATTTAGCTCAACGTTAGCGAACATTTAAACAAGTGTCTATGGGTTAAGCAAGCAATGCGTGGTTAAACATTTTTATTTTGTACTAGTTTTCTATATTACTGCTCGAGAGTGATTCCACTGGGTATGAAAAAACTTTATATTCTATAAAATTTGTTAGGTAAGATATGCTTGTTGAGAAAAAAAAATCTCAGCAAGTTATTCCGTCCTGTTGCTCCATGTCTTGTTTTGAAAGATATTCATACAGTAAACATTTATAGAATTATGATGTAGATGAGGAAATTTCCCAAAACAATTTTGGCGTAACTTATGGTAATTTGGAAATTTTCATACCTGCATTTAATTATGTTACTGATTAGCATTGGTTACTAGAAGTATTAGGATTTTATCTAAAATATTTTTATTGTCAGCTAATAAAAATATTTTGAACCTCTGTTATTTTGAACCAGATACGTTTAATATGTCTGCACTTAAAATAACCTAATATTAATATTAATATTTCAGGACTCTTTATAACAACCATTTAAGAAAAAAAAAATATTTAAAGGGAGTTGAAATTTATAATCGAATCACCAGGTGATTTCACACGTTTCGTATTATTTTTTTTCCTAAATTCGTGTAATTAAGGTGTTGTAATTTTTCTGATCGCCTCTCATGAGTTATAATAGAACCTGATCACAGCTTCAGAAGTTAGTATTTATCTGTTATTCATCTGAAATTATTACTATGGTTTCAAATGTTTCCATCAAATGTTCAATATGTTTTTGACATTTTGTGACTTTACAGTTGGAAAACAAACTACTTTTTGTTTTATTGAACAGCTCTCAACATTATGCTTTTGCCAGTAAATAGAAACTATATAGTGTAATTCTTATCAAAAACTTTTTTAGTTACTGAAGCTATCGTTAATGAGGACGCTCATTTTATCATAATTATTTTGCTACTATAAATATGTCATAGACAAATGAGCATGGACACCAATTGTGAGTACTCTACGAGAAAAAATTAACAATAAATTTTTTATCATAAAGTAAAAGTTCATAAGCAACCTAATCTAATTCGTCATTGCTGCTAATTTAAAATACTATATAATAATTTTTGATATTCTGCTTTACTTCACACGATAGATAGCTGATATTTATTCATAAAAATACCAAATTTGGTACAAACATCTGCACGTTGCATTCTGTGACTCGATAATACTTCAAAGGTCTTGTCTATCCTTAAAGAAAATCAATTACATACGTTTACAAATGTATTTTTGGGTAGTATTTCAGAAATTCAAACATCTGAAATCCTCACATATTTTCCGCGTTTGTAGTATTAACATTTGTTGTAATTATGAAACTAAATTAATAGTAGTAGTTTGTAATGAAGTAGCGATACTCGTGCTACATTTTTATACTGCATTTTGTATTTAATACATAACTGTAACAGGAAGAAACCGGTGACAAATGTGTATGTGATTACTATCCATAACTTAAAACTCTGACACCAAGACCGCAAACTTGCCCGGAGTTTTGAGTAGACTTTGTTTCTTAGCTTGTTAGAGCAGGATACCTTAGAGAAACTTTGCACTCTCCACAGATTAGCCAATTTTAACGCAGGACACTCTGTATGTTCATGTATCGAGGTCCTTCCTACGTCCAATTCCTGAATATGTTTGAAAGCACTTTGGAAATTTAATTTATATACGTATTAGTTGTTTATTTACCAGTACTTTGCTTGTTACTTACTTTCAACCAAATGCATTTTCGGAATTTATTTTGTTATTTCACTAATGATTTATTCGTGGCAAAAAATTACACAATGATATAAATAATAGTTAGTGAACATGTTCTAAAAAGTCAAATAACAATTATAATTAATTAAAAACAAGTACTAATGCTTAGTTGTTAGCATTTTATTTTTTTGTATTTTTTGTTTTAGTTTGTAAGCTATTATATATTAACAATTCAAATAAACTTTGATAATACCGGATATCAAAAGATCGTTGTTGTCATCTATTTTAATATTAAAAAACAACATATACATATAAATTGGAAGTATACAAATTCACCCAGCGCCCAATAAATGTAAATTATTAGATATATAAATAAAAATAAGAGAAATTTTGTGCGGAATATTAATGGACATTAAATGGTTCCACGAAAACACAATAAAAATAAAAAATAAAAATATTTCTATTAATTAATTAAGCTAATTATTAGCTTATACATTTGTCCACGTAAAGACTGTAATAACTGATTTTAAAGAAAAGAATGTACTGCAAGATCAAATAATAAGAGCAATTAATAAGTCTGCTTCCAACATTCTACATTAAAACTGTATGAATACAGGAGTAATATGAGTAGATAAAAACTAATTTTGTACTCGTCACAGTCAAGTGTTACGCAGCATTAACTTTGACACAATCTGTATAATTGAGCAATGAATCTCACTGGATTTGTTTTTTAGCCAATCTCTAATTAGGTTTAGACTTTATCCAATTAAATATCTTGATTGTGAGCAAGGGTGATATAATAGTTTAGAACTGTGGTGGGAACAAAGGTATTTCTTATTCAAAGGTGCATGTAGCAAAAGCAACGTGCAGCTTTGCTAAAATACACAACATTTTTGTATATTTTAAAAATATTGTAGCTTAAAAACTCTATTATTAAAATTTAAAAATTTTTGTTTGTTTAAAATAGTCCTAATATGATCTATCTTACATAACGGAT
Source organism: Homalodisca vitripennis (assembly GCF_021130785.1). Taxonomy (NCBI): domain Eukaryota; kingdom Metazoa; phylum Arthropoda; class Insecta; order Hemiptera; family Cicadellidae; genus Homalodisca; species Homalodisca vitripennis. The sequence continues at coordinate 43,032 of NW_025776847.1, read as the reverse complement.
TCCCAACAGCTGCTAGAGCTGCAGCTACTAGAATTTTAACAACTATAATAATGAGTTTGAGTTCTAACATTAGTTCCTGCGTTAGTCTTATAGGGTTGATATTTTGAAACTTTTCCTGCAGAAACGTCACTATTGCTGGAGGTTACAGAACTCTGACTATTGAAACTCTAATTCTTGAAACGGATTTTTCTATTTTCGTAGCATACAACATTGACAAATAAACTAAATTAATACTATATGTTTCAAATTATACTATAAGTAAATCAATCTAGCTTTATGTACAGAACATTTTTACACTTGCGTTTTAAATGAAAAATTAAATAAAATACGTTGAATTTTGTAATTCCTGAGGTTACGTTGTGATATCGCATTGGTATTTTTTTTTATTTTTACTAAAATTAAATTTAGTGGTTAGGTTAGTTGTTCTTCTGAGGTGGAAATCGGATTTCAGACCTCAAAACGTAGTTTTAATCTCCCGTGTTTCATTTAAAACGATTCTAATACTAGTGAACACGAAATACACTAGGACATAAATTTGAAATTTTACACAAGGCTTAGTTTTTATATGTAAACCACGAGTTCAATATTGATATAATGAAATAATGGTTTATTTTCAATAAATAATTACACTGAAATTATAAACTACTTATTTGAAAATACTAAACCATATTTATCCAGTTGCGATGGTTTAGCAAATACATAAAAAGTACAGATCTTAGAGTCTACCTTAATAATATAATAAATAGTGCGTGCGAAACTGTGCAGCATCTTGTACAAAACATCTTGCACAGTCTTGTACAAAACATTGTATAAATTTCTCAAGTTAATATAAAATGCTAAAGAATATATATATATATATATATATATATATATATATATATATATATATATATATTCTATATATATATATATATATATATATATTGTTTAGCATTTTATATTAACTTGAGAAATTTATACAATGTTTTGTACAAGACTCTATATATATATATATATATATATATATATATATATATATATATATATATATATATATTCTATATATATATATTCTATATATATATATATATATATAAATAATATTATTACACAAAAGAAGGCTAAATTTTATTCATAAATAATGCTAATAACAGATATTACACAAAAAGTCGTAAGAAAAAGTTTGCATGAACAGCAAAAATTTCCATTTCAGTAACATTTTGACAAAATTGTGACAAACAATATAACAGCAATAACCAACAATTAAATTTCACCAAACATCTGAAAACCAAAAATTAACATAATTATATCATCTAAATTATATATATAGCATATATCTTTATCCTTATTCTAACTGTAAACTGTATACTTCCAATATTACTTTAAAATTACTACTTTAACATTCAATATGGAATTTCCAAAACATACTAGTCAGCCTACTTCATAAATTTTATTAACTGTGATGTATCCTCATAATTAAAAAGCAAATGTTTTTACTTTAGTTTTGAACTTAAATATTAACCTACACAATTTAAAATTGGCTGGTATTTCATTAAATATTTTTTGCACCCAAAAAAATCAAAGATCTTGTCATTAATGATTTTGCAACTTTCGGCTTTCTCAATAAATTGGCTACTTTACTGCGTGTGTCATGATCGTGCATTATATACTCGGTTTCATTATTACCACTACAAATAAAGAAAAATCTGTAGAACTTTAAAAATATATAAATGCTGTAAAGGTAATATATTGAGTTGTCTAAATAGATTAAAAGATGATTCCCTTTTCTTCCTAAAAAGTATAATTCTAATATAATGATTCTGTACTGTTGTTATTTTAGCGATCAAATTTTTGAAAGTTCCTCCCCAACAATGAATACCATATTGTAATTTAGAATTTATTAGAGCAAAATAAAGTGTCTTTAAAAGCGCTTGATCACATATATTTCTCAAAAAATAAAATTTTCCGAATACTCCCTTCTAAACCCTTTGTTAGCTCTTCAATGTGATCCTTCCATGATAAATCTCTGTCTATTATAACCAGCAGATATTTAAACGAATTCACATTTTCTATGACCTGACAATTACAATCACGCATACCTTGGCAGCCTCATGAATGATACCTAAATTGGTTCTCTTCATATGGGGGCCTGTTCATTCTAAAATTTAAAACTTTTGTTTTGGAGACAGTAACACACATCTTATTTTCCAAGCACCATTTATTTAAGGAACGAAAGTGTTTCATCTACACTGCTACATAGTCCCTGGCTGTCCCTATTCCAAAATAAAAATGCAACATCATCAACAAATGCGGTTACCCTTCCTCCAAATTGAGTTTTCAGAAGATCGTTAATGAAAATTAAAAAAAGGGTAGATGATAAAACGGATCCTTGCGGTACACCTTTTTTTATACTTCCCGGTTTGCTTAAGCATCCCCAACACTTCGCAGTTTGTTCGAGATCCATAAAAAATTGGCTAAACCACTTCAATGCATTTCCCCTTATTCCTATTTTTTTCCATTTTGGTCAGTAAACAGTTATGGTCAACCAAATCAAAGGCCTTACGGAAATTCACAAAAACAGCCGTGCATTTATTTTTTCATTCATCTTTGCATACGTAGCTTCCAAAAAAGCAGATAACGCATGCTCCGTACTTTTACCTTCTAAAAACCCATACTGATTTTTAATGAAAAAATTTAAATCGTTCAAAAAGTTTACTAATCTTGAATTCATTACCTTCTCAAATATTTTTGAAAACACTGAAAGCAAGCTGATAGGTCTCAGGTTGTCAAATTTGATTGTACTTGATTTCTTAGGGATCGGAACTACGATACTTTTTTTTAATCGCTGGAAACACCCCTTTTGGAAACTAGAGTTAATTGCTAGAGTTAACGTTACAATATCAATCCCACTGGAGCGTTTATTTTTAAATTACTGATGATAGTTTTTAATTCTTCGCAATCAACAGGAGTTACAAACAATGAACGTTGTGGCGTCGTGAGCAGATTTCCAGTATCTATTACCTCGCCAGTATCTCTTATCGTCGCTGCCGTCGCCGCCGCGCCACCTGCACTACTATCAACAACCAGCTGTTCGTGGACATCAATTAAGTATTTGTTTATCATGTCACAGATTGCTTGCGGCTCTTCAATAGTCGATCCGTCATTTAAAGTTAACCTCTCAATGTCCATCTTCTTTTTACATCCAGTAATGTTATTAATTATTTTCCATTGTTCGGCTGCATTTCCGCTGTATTTAGTAAGTAAATTGTTGTAATACTCATGTTTAGTATTGTCTATTTGACTTCTTAAATTAAGAGAAAACCTTTCAAGATAGTTTTTGAAACGCATATCATAGGGCCTATTTAAAATTATCCTCTATAACTTATTTCTTTTCTTTATTTTGTCTAATATAAATTTATTTATCCAAGGGCTTTTAGCTTTTGCTTTACTGTCTCTGCGTGAACTAACCCTACTTTCGGTGCCTATCTCTATTGCTTTGTTTACTATATTATAAAATTTATCCATACATAGATTAGCATCATTCGAATTAATTACCTCATCCCAACATGAACTTTCCAAGTAATTCTTTACAGTTTCAATATTTACAAAAATGGCTTTAATCGGGGCCTCTATGATCTTTTTCTGGCCATTATTATTTAAGTTGACTGCTACCAAACAGTGAACAGATATTCCTAGGTTACAAATTTCAACTTTGAAAGAGTCCAAATATCTAAATCTAATAAACACATGATCTATGCAAGTTCTTGAGTCATTATTTATCCTAGTTGGCTGTTTCACAAAACACAGTTTCCTCATAAACTAGCCAACATAACTTCCAATTCCTCCAAAAAGTTTTGAACTGTGTAGTCATGCAGTCTATATAAAGAAACTAATGTAAATTTGACATTATTCAATTTTAAAATTTAAAATTACCGTGTCAGCACTTTTCATATTACACTGAATGCTATTACAATATTATATTTTCTGAAATATAAACCATCACTCCACCCGAAGCATAATTGTCGTTACAATTTGTGTATAATTTATATCTATCTAAATTATAGAAACCTACTTCATCCTGACTTAATCCATATTTCACTGAAAATTATAAAATCACATTTCTTACTACAAACAATTAATTTGCGCTTGTAGAATGTTAAATTTATTTCTTATAGATCTAACATTCAAATGAATAAATGTAAAACCTGCAGAACATATGTATGGAAAAATATTATCTAGAGTATAAGAGACCGGCCAAATTCCTATTTCCTCATAACTCCAAATTCATTTATTGCTAGTTTATTACTACTTAATTTATATCTGTCTATCATAACAATTTTTATTAAAATTTAAAAATAAAAACAATTATAAATAACCCTTATACATAGTTGGTGAAGAGACTTAGTTTACTTTACACAGATCTTTTTCACAGTCGATTCGGATACACTTTTGGCCGTCCTCTCTTCTCATACAAATCTTTCTTTCATTACACCAAACGTATTTGTAGTTATTTTCCCTTGCTTTTATCTTGGTCCACTCTGAGAAGGTTCTTGGTTTCCGGAGTCAGGTGATGATTCACGTAGACATTGTTTGTTTGAGAGCGATGGGTTTATGTCTTTAGCAGTCAATTTCCTGTTTTTCTTGTAAGCTGCTATGCACGTATTCTTGAGCCTGCGGTCCCGTAGTTGGACGATTAGTGGTGGTATTGATCTAGGCTTGAATGTAGGCACTCGATGAGCAGCCATCACGTCTTCTGTCTTCAGTTTCACACCCAAAGACTTTCCCACATCAATAGCAATCAGGTCAGGGTCTTCATTGTTGGTTACTGGAAACGCCTTGGATCTCAATATTTTTTGCCTCTCAGGGTTTTGTATCTGATCAATCATTCGGGAGGATACTTTCAACTATTAAAGTAAATTATAAAATATATTGTTAACGTTTTATAAATTAAGATGTAATTTTAGGCTAAGACATTTCTAAAGTTTTCACCAGTTAACAACACAATCCCATTCACTTATCACAAGAGGAGAGGGGAACCTCTCATCAAGCCTTGTCCTAAAGTTCCTTTGAGCTGCTTCCGAAATGAGAGGATATTTATGATAGGTAAGGTTGGGGAGGAAGTGTCACCTCATTGCGAGATTCCATGTAACATCTACGATGAGGAGGGACAAAGGGCACTAAATCTCGGTAACTAAATTAGGAAGGTGGAAAGATTAGGAAAATGACATGAACCCCTTGCTTTGGACAGGGCACTTCTGAGTTTATGATCAACAAGTTTGTCAAAACAAGTGCCGTACAAAATGATATTTTTACTTTAAAATCACAAATAATTATCGTGTATCTTTAATATTTAATGTATCATTCAATGAATAAATAGTGGACATTTTCACTCTTTATATAACTCCAGCGACAGCGGTCACGTGACAAATTTTGAGGTATGTGTACCAATAATATTTGATCTGGTAGGCCTACCGAATTATGTATGTTCATTTCGTGAATTATGAGTTGACTGTATGTTGTGTTGATAACTTCTTTATTTATCTGTTAATAGCTTTGGCCTAGCAAATACCAATATATTAAGGTTATCATTATACTAAAACGAATCTGTTTTACAAAGATTATGATCAGACTGTCACTTTTTGAGCTTCAGAAGTACGTTTTCCATGACAGTAAGGTCATAGAACATAATTTTTAGATATGTATTATGTCTGTGGAATTAAAAACAACAGAATAATTGTAAAGCATCAATCATACGATCACCTGACACTAATTCGTAAATTAAAAATAACCGCAATGAGAACCGGTTGCGTAATTGAAAATGAAACGATTGAAACACAAACAAAAGTGAACCTGTAAAACATTCATGAGTTCTCCGCAGGGACCGGAAACCTGTTAACAATAAATTTCACCACCAAGTTACGCCGAATCCATAGTAGATGTCGGCTTACGGTTACAGTATTGTTCAACGCATACTAAAAGAATGGTTTAGTATAATTTACATATAAGAAATTCAGTTCTCAGCAGACTGCATACTTAACAGCTGTTTTAGAAGTTTGCCTACAAAGTGATTGTTTTTGTTACTTTATAACAGAGATATTTAAAATATGCTGTCGAACGATTTATGTTTTTCCGTTTCAGAAATTTCAAGTGTTTTTGTTGTTTCATAATAAGTAAATGAAAAAACACTGTTTTGAAATATGTGAAATATCCATTATTACTATGCTTAGTTACAGTGTTTTGAAATGTAATAAAATAGTAATACGTTTTAATTTTGATTCTCGTATGATAAAAACTTTTGAGATTACATATAAATTTCCCTTTAGGCCCTTGTCCGTATTTCCGATCTCGGCTTAGTATCATAAGACACAATTGTGAAATGAGAACTAGTTTGGCTCTTAATGAAATTTATTGTATGTAGTGGACATTTTATACTATTGGGTAACATTTATTCATTTAATGAGTTAACATTAGTTTCCTGTTAAATTATGGAAAATACATTATCGTTCATTATGTCACATTGACGATGTAATACTGTTGTGAAATTGTTGGATTAATTTTGAACCTTTCTAACCGCAAGAGGTTACCTACCTAACGCAGCTTTTTTATCAAGTCTTTCATTGAAAGTTTTATCAGAATATTGTGATTGTACAAAAGCTCCAGATGTCTTTAACATACACCGAAGTTGATCTTTAATTCCTTGACCTTCCTCACCTAAGATTGGCATCACTATGGTGGTAAAATATCTCGAATGCCCGTTATAAATAAACGAAATTTTCTAATATGTACACTGCCTTAGCTCGCTGCACCGATAATGAAGTCTTGTTAGCTCGAAAATACTCGTCTTCGACTAATGTTGTACTGTATACAGCATTCATCTGCAGTAATAACCAGGTATTTCAGAAATCAGACATCAGATGGTTATGACCAGAACTGGTTGTTTTAACGGAAAATATTGGTCATACTCAAAAAATTTTAAAAGAAGCTTTTTAACGTATTTATTTAAATATCATTATTTTAGATTTCAATCTTTGCGATCCCACACTTAATTATGTTTCTATTCAAATAAGATATGATAAAGTATAATAAGATGTAATGTATAAGTATATGTAAGTAAGCATGAGTATAAAAATATATGCAATTTTCGTTTATTCTGCTAGTATCTCAATGTCATCATAGATCGTTAAGACTAATGCTCGCAAACTCGCGGTTAAATTCAATTTACCATCACCAAACTTAGTGTTCCATACATAAAAATTAAGCCTGTAGCACATTTAAAGCGTTTGTGTCAGATCGTATTTAAATCATTGTACGATCTTAAAACCCGAGTGTTTGTCTAATCTTTGTTATAATATAGAGCATAAAGAGAAAAATTAAAAAGGAAATTACAAACATAAGGGTTTTTAAATAGATTTAAATGTATTTGGTTATTATTAGTATTTTGTCAGCTTAACCAGTAAATATTCTAATATATATCTTGAAAGGGTATCATAAAAGTTTAAATACATAAAGCAAATGACAGAAATGTTTCTTACTGTCATAAATTTAATTTTAACCCATTTCATTAGTGTCACCCGATGATAAAATGTACTTTATGAGTTAGCTATGTTTTTACGTTTAGTTATGTGTTCTATTAAGTTTATCTTAAAAACTGAAACGTTAAAAACATGATTCATACATCAAAAAGTGTCTATGCAGAAATGTACTGAGTGCTGTAGGCTTATTGAAATAAAAGTAAGACATTATATTCTAAAAACAAAGATAATCCTTTAACATTTTAAAAATTGTAATATAAAATATAGACATCTTTTCCTATCTATGCATTATAATTTAAACTTCCAAAAGAAAAAAAGACACACCAACATTTGTATTTTGCATTTCGCTATGTTTAAAATATAGTTTAAGATTAATTTAAAGCATAATTTTATTTTTTAACCTAATACTCTAATTAATGTATATCAAGGTAATTAAAAAAATACTGAACACACACATTAGATAGTGTGATAATAATTACATGAAATTATTGCAGATTATTCTATTATCCTTACAAATTAATTTTACATTCCAACTCAAATATGTCGTGTTTCGCCAATTACGACAACGTTTAGATCTCCTCATGGTAAAGCACTTAAGGTTAGATGTAGATCTAAAGACAGTATTTTGCTTGCAGCAACATATATAGTTTTTGAAAGAAAGCTTGTCGAAAACTCTAAATATACTATTGCCAAAACTAACGTAATAAAATTTTTTCTCCGTCAACAAGAAGACGAATACAGAACAATTGTGATGGCGGATGAAGCTATCTTAGATGAAGCCGAATCCACCAAGTTTCTGGGGATGTACCTGGACAGGGGACTGACCTGGAGCGATCACATTGACAGAGTTTGCTCAAAGGTTGCCTCAGGCACTTATATCTTACGCAATCTAGCAAAATTCTGCTCGTTTGATGTACTGAAAACTGCCTACTTTGGCATAGTACATCCACATTTGACCTACGGTTTGAGACTATGGGGCAGCTGTTCTAAATACAAATTTGACGGAGTATTTAGAACACAAAATAAAGCTGTTCGAATAATTTCGAAATTAAAACCCAGAGAGTCGTGTAAAATTGCCTTCAGGGAGCTTGGATTTCTAACCATACCCAGCCTCTATATTCTCGACGTTGCTCTGTACTGCCGATTCAAATGTGAACTGGTTCAGGGCAGGGACGTCCATCAGTACGAGACCAGAGGCAGGAACAATTTCAGGACAGAACAGCATAGAACGGCTATGTTCGAACACTTGCCATCTCAAATGGGTGTCAAGTTAATCAATAAGCTTCCTGGAGATCTCAAACGAATTAATGAACCCAAACAATTCAAATCTCGATTAAGACACTTTTTGTTGTCAAAGGCATTTTACTCCGTTGATGAGTTTACGATGGGCCGCTGGGATGAAAATTAATATTTTATTATTATTATTCTATTTATCCTTTTCTGATATCCAAAACCTGCAAAATACAATATATTGTTAGGTTCTCACATGAGTATGTGGAATTAACTGTTCCTATGATAAGATAGGTTTTTGTTTATAGATTTTTAAATCAAAATGTTGAAATGACGCTTGCAATGCAATTTTGTTAATTGTTTTACTGCAATAAAGAATTATTATTATTATTATTCCGATCATAATAATTTACGGCTATTGACCTTAATGAGATTAAGGACTAATTTAGTGTGTTTATTATGTTTGCGTTTCTCAAAACATAATGGAAAAACAAGATAATAAGATAATACAACACTTAAATACAATAACATAATTTAATACAAACTCATTATTTTTATAAATATAAAACAATGTACTTTAATTAGCCTCCACCTTAGCGTAGAAGTATGGTCACTGTTATAAAACTGAAAGGTCACGGGTTCAATGCCCGGGAGGTAAATAAAAATTACAGCTACGTTTGGACCGTTTTTTCTTCAAATATTTTAGTCTATTTATAAAAATCTCAATGGGTTTAATCTAAACACGTTAAAAATAAACGGACGCATGATGAGTTACACTTGTGCAGAGTTGCTCTGTACTAATTAGGAAGACAATGTTTAACTAGTAAGTTTCTCTGTACCTAACCAAACACCAGTAGCACTGCTGTAACTCAATTGGAGGTCTGACCAATTAAAACTTCAGGCCTTTGTATAACATGAAACTATAAAACCCATACAATAGTTATGATACATATTTCAGATCTACCCAATGGATAGATGTCCTAGTGCATTATGACGTACTATGGATGTAATGTTGAAGAAATCAGAAACAAGGAAAATAGTTATTGGGCTGCTTCTTGGATTATTTTGTACATGAGACAAAAACTTGAAAAACTAATTGTATTATTATTTCTCACTCTTTATCTTATTTGCATTACAGACATTTTAAGAATGTTGTGAATTACTTCTCTTTACGACGAGGAAAAGGACAATTTATCTACATTTATAGAACTGATAAGATAGGAGGACGACACAATATAGTCGCGTTAAGAGGGTTTGCTGAAAATTGACCTCATCGTATTGTCAATACTTCGTTTTCGAGATATCGTTTGGGAAAAACCGAGAAAGGTAAAATTTTTCGAGCACCCCCTAGAAGTGGTAGAAATCAATGAATAATAAATTATTTTGTAGGATTGGTTAGAATTTTAACCTTTGCTATTGTTAGTACAGATTGAGATTGTGAGACTAAATCCATTCCCCAAGCACATGAAAAAGTTTATACGATAGCTTAAAGTAAAGCACTCTTGCTTTCAAGTACTAAAAAATTATATGAATGTCCTTTAACTAGTGAAATAGTTTTCTATGATTTTAATTCTATGGTGTTGGGCATTGCAGATGACAATTAGTTTGATGAAAAACAATAAAAAGCCTAAACTTATTTATTTGAGCATCTATGACCCATTTATGAATGTCTTTGTTTATAAAGATCACCCGGGAAATTATTTCAGAATTGAAGTGCTGCACACGATATTAATGGAACCTGTTAAGAGTTGATTGGGTGTTATTTGCTTGAATGCGGGATCACTATATATTTTACTCCCATATTATTAGTCAAAACATTATTTCTTTCACATTTTTGTTACAGGATAAAATGAAATAAAAATGATTAAACCATTGTATTAGGTACTTGAAGAACAAACTAAAAGATTTAACTCTCATTGTCACTTTAATTATTTCAGAATATTTTCGTGATACCATGGTCCTTTAAAAATATAAAATTCTAATATTTCGTATGTAGTATAATGAAATGAAGCATTGATAAGAGAAATGTATCCCTTTGTTAAAATACATTTTTAATCCAACGAAATCTCATCAAATGGATTACGCTTGTATCCATATATCATCTCCGTGTCCTATACAAGGGAACCCGGAAACTTCTGTTGGCGTCAGGTAATTTATTTACAACCTGTAAGGTGTTTTCCTTCACGCTTTATATTCTCCCCTAGTAAATGGATGTCTATTAACCTGTCAATAGTATAGAAATCGTACAGAGCTCAATAGATTATAAATGTACCGAACGATCATAAAGATTAATAAAAATCTAGACATAACGCAGCTATGGTGGAAAAGGTTCATTTAACGCGAGTGTTGAGTTTAGCTCCAATGTACCTTCTTTGTACGTATAGCATCTGAAATCAAATGCTGTTGCACATTGAACTCCTGAAATCTGGAATCATTTTCGTATGAAGGGATCCCAAAATAGTTGATGACGATAAACTAAGAAGTTTACAACGTACCATTGACATATTTTCCACATCAGAGAAACCTAGAACCACATACTGTAGTGCAATGTAGGTAAAGAGGAATTTTCATTGCTCAATAGGCCCACAATCATTAGATTTCAGATGCTGTACTTGATAGAAAACTGGAGCTAAACTCTACATTCGCATTGAAGTAAACCTTCTCAGTATATCTGGGTTATGTCTAAAAGAACATCGTCAGAAGTCTTTTAAAGCCCCTTAAGAGATAGGTTTCTCAAAGTGATGACCAAATACATGTAATTATTACACAGTAATCGCTTATAAAGGTCCTCTTTCTTCTGTCTTATTCAGCTTCCAAGTATTACACATCACAAACAAAATACATTAAATGATATACGTGTAACATTTTATGCACAACAATTTACAGATGATAAATTAAATTCCAGTAAATAAATTTAAAAGAAACCTATACAATATTAACATTAAAATAATATTCTTTAATAGCTATATATATTTTATTATTACTATATGTCACATAATGTAGCTTTACACTACATTATTTAATAAAATCCCACCCTTAGTTATAAACCTCAAGAGTGTTAACTTTTTAGAGACCAATGCATCATCGAGAGTTTTAACCTTGTCACACATTTCAAAACTCAGCACTCTACATGACCAGTATGTCACTCTCACTAAGTAAATATAGAAACCGGGGAGGTGCAGTATGTAATACCAAAAACACAATACATTTTTACATCCTTTAATAATTTAAATATAAATTTGAAACCTCTTACAATCGTGATAGAGATTGGGCATCTACTTTTTGGAACAATGTTTTGTTATGTCACACGAACGGGGGACGTCCTGCCGAGGGTATCGTGAATATTCTTAATGGAAGCCTATACCTTGTGATACATAATTTTAAAGGTAATAGCTTACTGAATTGAATGCCACAAACCGCATCTCAAAGGAATTATTCTATCAGAAAATAGAGCATTTTTAGTATTGAAAATTTACTGATGTTCAACAATGTAATTTTAACATGGTTCTTGCCACAAAATGTGTTACACTAATTTTTTGCATTTTTTAAATGTTTAATTAAAATAAAATAAACAATTTATTTTTAAGCTGGTTTCATTAGTACAAATTTACCAGTTTTTATTACAATGAATAAAACTTATAAAAATTATGTATCACAAGGTATAGGCTTCCATTAAGAATATTCACGATACCCTCGGCAGGACGTCCCCCGTTGGTGTGACATAACAAAACATTGTTCCAAAAAGTAGATGCCCAATCTCTATCACGATTGTAAGAGGTTTCAAATTTATATTTAAATTATTAAAGGATATATTTGGGTGTTTCCAGACATAATATACACCCTGTATATATATATATACAGGGTGATTCATGAAGTTCTCCCCCCACTTCTACAGCACATTGTACTAGTAAACATAAATAAGTACCAAAAAATCGTATAATACATTACTAGTTTTAAGCAAAATTAATCAGGTTGGGCCAACCGTACGCACCTTTTTATAATAGATGTTCGAAAATGAGGCCATCATTATCAATACATTTTGCAGCACGTTTGTGTATTGCTTTTGTTGCGTTTCTTAATTTTCCCTGTATCTGCACAGCCGAATCCATAATACGGGCGATTAATTCATCACGAGAATTCACTTTTGTCTTGTATACAATGTCTTTCATCCATCCCCAGATGCAATAATCCAATGGAGATAGATCTGGTGATCTAGGTGGCCAAGGGTGAGGCCCTCCACGACCAATCCAGTGCCCAGGAAATTGATGATTTAAGTAAGCAGAAACGGCAATGAAAAAGGGGGGAGGTGCTCCGTCATGCTGGAAGTACAAATTTTGTCTGAGATGTAAAGGAACATTCTCTAACAGCTGCGGCAACTCTTCTTGAAGGAAATGCAATAAGAACTCAGCATTTAGGCGTCCAGGTAATATGAAAGGTCCAATCAGCCGATTGTGCAAAAGGCCACACCAGACATTGACGCTAAATCGGTGTTGAAAGTTCTGTTCCACTACCTCATGTGGATTTTCTTCTGCCCATGAGTGTTCATTGTGCAAGTTATTGACACCATCCCGAGTGAATTGTGCCTCATCCGTAAACAAAATACGCTTGTAGAGTTGATTATTAATATTCAAAAAGTTGCAAAACTCCAAGCGAAGCGGACCATCCCCTAGCTGTAGATGTTGAACCTTTTGTTTATGAAACGGATAAAATTTGTTTCGATTAAGTGACCTCCACACCGTTGACTGCGAAACTCCTATCCGCCTAGAAATACGTCGTGTACTTACACCTGGACTGCGATGAACAGCATTAATAACAATATCATCATCAAGTTGGACAGCTCGTTCATAATTGGTTCTAGTACTTGGTAGTGATCCTGTTTCCCGAAGAGTACGAAAAGTTCCTGAAATTGTTTTGGTATCTGGAATCCTCCTATTAGGGTAACGTAGTTCATATTCTTCTACAGCAGCTATAGCATTACCATTACAGTAATCCAAAATAAAAAACCATATCAACGTATTCCTCTGATGTAAATAAGTAAGGCGTTTTTTCCGCTGAATAAACAATCGAATTATAACTCACAGAAAAATTGCATTTAATAACACGATTCACAGAACCCGATCTCCTGCTGTAGCTTACAAAACACCACTAATACACAGTTTCAAACGTAACAGTACAGAATACCATTGTTGATCAGCTGTTATTCGTGCGTTACCAACTTAGAAATTAATAAAACAAAAAACTGCATTTCGATGATTAGTAAGCAATAATGGGAAAATGTTTGCTTCATTTATTTTCGAACATTTGATATAAATTTTTATTAAAAAAAAAATACAACGTAATAAAACATGATATTTTTATTTACAAACAAATTTATTTAACAGTTAATCTTGTTTTCTCAATTTATCTCATCATTAAGGAACAAACATTTTGTTTTTGTTTTATTTTAAGTAAATACCGTATGGTATTTCTTTACAGCTAGTAATGTATTATACTGAATAAAATCGATTTTTTTGGTACTTATTTCTGTTTTATTTTAGACTTTGATTATATCAATTTTCTCAGAATTAAATTCTCTACAATTAATGTTTGTTGATTTTATGGGTTTATTACCAATTTAAACAAAGTTATTGTACATCAAACTTAAAAAAACATTGTTTCGTGCCCCAATTTTTTGCATTTAACCCTGAATCCCTCAAAAACTACTACAGGTACAGTTCTGAAACCTATTTTATTAGATTTATCAGGTAAAAATACATAAGAATCCACGATATTTCTTACTTAATTAACCTTTCCAAAAGTTCAGTATGGCTTTATTTTACTCTTTATCCAGGAATTCAGGCGAAATCTTTCGCTAGCTGTAACTCGCTAACGAAGCGTTTTCGGACCTATGTTTATATAACATTTTTTCATTATTTTTACTAGTACAATGTGCTGTAGAAGTGGGGGGAGAACTTCATGAATCACCCTGTATATATATATATATATATATATATATATATATATATATATATATATATATATATATATATGACTAGAACATTTCTGTTAACAGGTAGGACAGTTTGCCATGTGCAATTTCCACAGAATCAGTTCAAGACAGATGCCACTTGTCTCCCTTATTAACTGGCCAGACATATAATTCCCCATCTTTGTGACCTGCAGTCTCGCTCAAGAAAGACCCCATCCAAATAACCACTTCATCATTGCATCCACAGAAAGTCAGCTTTGCCATTATCGTTCTATTGTACCTAGAGTCAAAGGTCTAAATATATCCTTATAAATTAAGTATAATAGCAAGTTAGTTGAATACACAATGTAGCCAAGATGAAAAAGGGATAAATTTTTATAAATTAAGTGGAGCTCCAGTTCACCTTCCTCTTAATGCAGCGTCTGGAACTTGATCCTATATTCTATATTATATATTCTGTATGATAGTCAAGTACATACACAAGATATCTAACGGATGAAATAAGCCATATACTTGAAATTGTGCATACAACCTCTGCGAAGGTTACCACATAATATATAGCCTTGATTCCTGGAATCTGGAGTCATGTTCTTCTAGAGAGATCGCAAAAGTTCGACGACGAAACAGCTCACAACCGATAAATTTACATCGTTTTAATATCAGAGACACCAAGAATAAAAAAAATATAGTGAAATCCATTAGAGTTACCATTCTCATTACCACATCAGGTGGACAATTTAATGCATGTTATGTATGTAGAATCTTGGAGCATTGGAATAACTATTTATTGTAGTATCACTAGATAAAGGAATACGACATTTTCCAATATATAATTTTTTATTTTGTGCAAGGCCTTTCTTGTTTTGTTGATGATATCTTCGCAATATTTAATAAAAATGAAAACCTACAAAACTTTTTCTCTACCCTAAATTCGTTTTACCCTACCATTAAATTTACATACGAAATTGAGCAAAACAGTAGTATACCATTTTTAGATGTGTTAGTAATTAGAAACCAATCAAAATTTGAATTTGACATTTACAGGAAACCGACGCATATAAATAGATTTATTGTCAACGAATCTAACCATCCACCTCAACAAAAGAGAGCTAGTTTCAACTCAATGATTTACAGACTTTTGAATACTCCACTATCTATCGATAACTACAACAAAGAGTTAAACTACATCAAATATATTACTATTTTTAACGGTTACACCACACAACTTATTGACAACATACTTCACAAATCAATCAAGAGAAAATTAAGAAAATCTAGAACAACATTACTACTACTTCATGATAATAAACAAGAATTCATCTGTACAACATACAGTAACATTTCAAATCAATTGCAGAAAATTTTTAAAAAACATACAAACAAATCTATCACTTATAAAACAAACAACAAATTATCACAAATATTAGGAAATCCCAAGGACAAAACCACATTCGAAAACAAATCAGGAATTTATGAAATTAAATGCAACGACTGTGATAAATTGTATATTGGCCAAACTAAAAGGAACATTAAAACACGATTCAAAGAACACTTTGCACACATAAAATATGGAAGAAATGAAAAATCTGCTGTGGCGAATCACTGTATTGAATCTGGACACACAATCTCTAATAAAAATTAACGATTATTAAAAGAAGTTACAAACACAACACACTTAAATGCTTGGGAAACATTTTACATTACCATAAATCAAGAAAAAATTATCAATAATGAAGACGGACCAATTCAAAATTCAGTTTTACTCTCATCTCAATTTATAAAAAAATTAAAATTAAATTCTGATTAAATATTTGATACTGGCTAACCATACATCCAAATTGTTTACCATATGTTAATATAAAATTAATTATTATTACAAAAATGTAAACATTTGATAATTTGTGAAGTGCCAGATGATGGAACCTTTGATTCAGAAAGGCCTTGCACAAAATAAAAAATATATATTGGAAAATGTCGTATTCCTTTATCTAGTGATACTACAATAAACATGTTATGTATGTTATATTATACAATACAATCATTACATTATTCATAATGTTATGATTAAAAATTCATTTAATCGAACATATATTTACCATCTATGTACTTACTCAGTTGTATGCAAGTACTCAGAATATAAATTTCTAGAAATTTTATTAAAGGTATTTGTCTGTTTCGTAGTGAAATAAAGTTTTGTTGGCTAAAATAAAAAAAAAATTTCATTCCATTCTTTGCATTCGGCTTGGGTTTCTTCAAAAAATACTTAGCTTACAGTTCTGGGACCTATTTTATTAAATTTTTTCAGGTCAAACACTATAAGAAACAATTTAATTAGCTGCTAAATCTACCTTACCAGCATTTCAGAAAGACCTCGTTTTACACGGCGACAATCTTTAGCTAGCTGTAACTCGCTAACAAAGCACTTCCGGACTGTTTATATAGTTTCATAATTATTTTTAAACCTTGAATGAGCTCCTACAGTTTCTGCATATCTTCGTGAATCACCTATTATAACTGTATGAGTGACATTTACCTACCGTTTGACTAGGCGAATTAAGTTTCTTCCGATTCGATCAAATAAAAACTGGGCTTTATGGTATATTTGAAATCCTTAAAATATGTACTTTTTTAATTAAGACAAAATCGGAATTTTTCAAAATGTATTCGAATCGTAAACCACCTGCTTCCTGTTCTTTGCCCTTTAAGTATATTAATATCTCAGTATAAATCACGTTCATGTTTGCACATTTCATTAAAACGTTAACGCCGACAATGATTTATTGAGAATTTGTTAAATGAGAATCATAAAGTGATAATATAATTATAAAATCTAATAATTCTGTAACATAATTATAATATTATAATAATAATGATTGCTAATAGGAATTAGATATGTATAAGTGAAACTTATCCCCTAGGCAGTAATTAAAAAGTATAAAACCCAGTGAAGCTTGTTTACAGTAATAATTATTAAATTTATTCATGTTAGTTAAATGCTTTCATTCAATTATGTTGATGATATAAAATAAATGGAGTAAGTAAGTACATGTTTACAAGTTGGTTTTAAGCATTGTACAAATTAACTTTATTTAAATAAAAGGATAATAGGGCTTTGGACATTTGCTATCGTTTTAAGTTACAAATTGTATAACACTACAGTTCCAGGAGTAAAATCTACCATCTTTTCCTTAAGTGAAAAAACTGTATTCATAAACACGCATTTACAATCTACAAAGTATTTTAATATACCGCCATCCTTAGGTGTATTAATAACAAAACGCGGTTCAACACATTGTGGAACATTTAAAATGAAAAGTATTCAGTCCTATTAAACTTTAAAAGTTTAAAACACTTTCATCTGTGTTGATTCTTCTCCATAACCCGTTTGAGAAGTTCTTCAAACACAATCTATGTACCTTTAAGAACGAGCAGTTTAGGGCTAACAGTGATATCATATTCTTTTATGTAATAGACGAATGATGCAAAATTGTGTTTTGTACAGTATGGATCATGAAATAATGAGTTGTAGACATTTTTTATTCTTTCTATTCGTGGAAAACTGACGTAAATAATCGTTGTACCCAATGAAAATATAGTCTTTACTCTTTTATAATAAAGTTATTTTGAACTTATCAATAAATTTTACGCTTTAACGTCATACCACACCATATACTTATGCTTACATACCTGTAAATATACTGGATATTATAAACCACAATGATTTTATCTGTTAAATAAAGCCAACCGCGTTAACATGGACGTTGCTTATTAACTTCATATATTTGCTTATTCATGTAAGATTAATGTGGCTTTGGGGTAACATTATTCTGTATTTATGTAACATACAATACCATAGTTCTACGTTTAGTTTTGTAATAAAACATCCAACCCACTGCTGTTTGTATTAGTTATTGCTTAATGTTTAAAAAGGTTAAAAGGTGAAAGGTTAAAACGAAACGTCATACACATTTCGTTTTAACCGTATTGAATTTTCAGTATTTTGACAAACTTATTCATTCAGTTCTTACAAAAAATATTTAAATACAAATTCAAGGTCACTGAAACATTATTATGTATGTTTAGGGTGAATTGGGACTACCAAGATTACCAACATTAATTGTATTGGATTTTTTCTGAGATAGACAACCTGAGATACACCAAATTTAAATATCGTAAGAATAAATATTTTATTTTGTATACACATTTGTATATACATACATATTTTTTTAGATATAGTGATACGGTCTATTTATCAAACTAAATTCATCTTCTCAATATGAGGCCAATATGGTGGTGAGTTTGGTTTTGTTTTTGGAAATGTAGTTTTTGTGTTGATTGTATAGCCCATTAACATAACACTCAGTAAAAACAAGTAGAAAAAGTATTTAATGCTCCTCGTAAAAATACGGCCAACTAAAGCTAGAAATTTTACAATCAAACCCTAATGAAAAATACTCAAAATTTAAAATAATTAAACGTTTATGATGTGTATAAGTTACAATTTCAAATACTGAAGAATTTTAGTTCTTTATACATAAATTTCATTAAGGAAAAGTACTTGAAACCATGTAATTTCCATTTTTATATTTAATTAAAAATACAATTTCATCAAATTATAAATTAAATAAAAAAAATGTAAATTTTTTAAGTTTTTTACTCTCATATATGCATATACGAGGTCATCTATTGAGTAAATCCTTTGTTAATGTGGCATTCGAGGACATATTAGGGGAAGAGTACTATAGAGGCCTAAATGTGTACCAAAGAAGAAATGATGGGAGAAATTTACTTAAGTACAAATTGTAAAAGATGAATACGAATTATTAATTGAATATAAATTAACAAGGAAAACATTCGTAATAATTTTAAATTATTTCTTTTCCTATGATATAAAAAAACTCCGGAAGTTTACAATTTATTGGAATTCACGAATTTATCTGGAGGATTATCTGCAATTAAATTCTTAAAATTATACCACACTTGAACATTATATAAAAACAATAGGCATAAAATGAATAGTTTAAAAAAATGTAAGTGGCCGTAATACAAAGTATGATGTCTATCTCAGAAAACATCCAATACAATTAATGTTTGGAATCTTCAAAAGGAACATTCTAACGTTATATAAATCACCCAGCTTGTCTGTAAGATTAATTGGATAGGATAAAAGAAGCTTTATCTCAGCTGTAGTTTCTTTTTATTACGAGGTCATCTATTGAGTAAATACTTTTTAATACGGCATTCAATGACACATACATACCAAATTTTTGCTTTTTAATGCTTCAAAGTATTGTAATGAGTTATAATTGTTACATAAAAATATTCTTTAAACCAAAATTGGTCGCACTACGTCAAGAATTGTTTAAAAATAATATCTTGAAACAATACAATCTTCAACAAAATTTGTATAGATTTTGCTGATAATGAAATGTGTGTCTGATATATAGAGTTAGATATTGGCTGAGCGTAGGTGAAGTATATCACTCGTAAGACTAAACAAATATAATGTCTGTCTGTCTGCCTAGTTGTACACGTGACATCTAAAAATAAAATACTCACATATTATAAACTTACGCAAGAAGCTTCATTACTATACAAGCTACACTGGGTTCAGTAATTGGAGTAGGCCAATATATTTATATAGTTCCCATACGTAATAATTATGGAATAAAGAAAATAGAGTAATTAATAATTTATAAACGAGTCGCCTACAAACATTTTACGTAATTTACCCACATTTCACCATAAACACACATAAAGTAATAATGTTTTACTTACCTTTACATTTTATTTAAATATTTTTATTATGCCATCATTAATTAAAGAATAATATAGTTTAAAGATAAAATCTGTGACAAGATTATAAGATATAGCAATACGAGTTGAAATAGCCTCCCTAGCTTACCTAATAATTATTTCAATGTTGCAATTAACACCAACTTAATAAACATATATTTGAATTTTTCATATGATAAAATATCTTAAGTACGTGTAATTTGGCTGCGTTTTATTGAATTCTACCACTAGGTAGGTTTATATATTTTCTCTTTTGGAATTTCAAAAATTGTTACGTGTTATTCTGTCTTTATAATTTTTCAGCAGGACTAGAGTCTAAAATTAGCCAGTGACTTTAAATTTTGCAAGTAATCTTAGCGAAGTAATCCAGAGGCTCGACGCGTGATAAGGAGAACTCCTACTTTGTATAAATGTATACATATTTAATAATAAAAATTCAAGTTTCTGTAAAAAATAGGGAGGATTTCTATAGCATTCTGTGTTGCAAACATTAAAAGACTTATTTTTGTATGTCTTATGTTTTCATAATTTTTGTTTTATCAATCAATAAGTGGGATAACAAAAGAAAATTAGATCCTTATCCTGTATTGCGGGAAATGTTTTCTGATGACTCGAGCATAATATTTCATGTAGAATTTTAAATGACATACATCTAATATTTACTTTTGAAACGCAATCTATTAGATACTTAAGTTTGAGTTACTACATTGCTTGTGGCTTTAATTTAAAGAGTTGAGTTTTGGTACATACTTCACTTGACTAGCTACAGTTTACCAGGTCGCTGATTGTGAGGTACACATTATTCTATTGTGTACCAAAGCTTGAGATCAAAATAATTGTACTGTTAATTGAATATTGTGTTTAATATTCACTCCCTACTTCCGCAAATATTTTATCCACTGTAGTCATTGATACGGTGCATTACAAGGTTGCTAAAACATTGAAACCCTTATAATCATTGTTATCACATTTATGAATATTGGATTTATAGATAGTATTCACTGTATGAAATAAGAATTTCATATTTTTAAGACATCATCGGCAGTGGCCAGCACTGTGTTATGCAATAGTCATGGTATATTGAAAGTTCTTAATTTAAGATTCGGTAGGGGTAAGCCTAACCACATATCTCGTGACAGCCTTCGCAAAGGTTGTATGCACAATTTCAAGTATAAATCTTATTGTATCCTTTATATATCCTGTATGTAGCCGAATATCATACAGAATAGAGATTTTCGCATTCCCTAACATGCATAAGAGAAATTGGTCTAGCCTAATAAGTAATAATTCTCAACCTAATCTTATGTTGGACATACACTATCATAAAACTCGTTAATATTAGTTCCAGTTAAGATACAATGCAGATAGTAAGGCTACGCGTGTAACTTGACAAAAATACAATTTTACAGCCGTTTGAGTGCAAGGTTTTGCTAGCACTCACATAAATAATACATCATTATAAACTAAAATTGTGTGTGATAAATGAATGATAATGGCGTGGTACGAGTACATGTGAAGCCCCACACCAAACAAGGGGGTTTGCCGCGTACACGGTTGCTGGTATTCGGTACTAAAGATAAAAATTAACGTTACCCGAGAGCCATGCATCAAGGGGTATCAATAACAGTTATAACTTGGAATATTTGTTTTATCCTGGTTTTGACAAAGGGAAATTCAATTCAAGTTATCTTTGTTCAGAGCAGTTTCATTCAATCAGTGTTTGAATTACAGGTATTGGATTTCATGACAACAATTTGTTACAAATATAGTTACCAACCATCCAACAATACAAATTGTTTCTGTTTTGGTAATAGATTAGATAATCCTTCATTATACACCTGCAAAGGGAAATCCTTTTAGTTTGTATATTTATGTATTATACCGTAGGCCAATTGAAATAAAAGTAAGATATTATATTCTGAAAACAAAGATAATCCTTTAACATTTAAAAATTGTAATATAAGATATAGACATCTTTTCATATCTATGCATTATAATTTGAACTTCCAAAAGAAAAAAAGATACACACACACACACATTTGTATTTTGCATTTCGCTATGTTTAAAATAAAGTTTAAGATTAATTTTAAGCACAATTTTATTTTAAACTAATACTCTAATTAATGTATATAAAGGTAATTAAAAAAATACTGAACACACACATTAGATAGTGTAATAATAATTACATGAAATTATTGCAGATTATTCTATTATCCTTACAAATTAATTTTACATTCCAACTCAAATGTGTCGTGCTTCGCCAATTACGATAACGTTTCGATCTCCTCATGGTAAAGCACTTTAGGTTAGATGTAGATTTAAAGACAGTATTTTGCTTGCAGCAACATATATAGTTTTCTAAAGAAAGCTCTGTCTAAAACTCTAAATATACTAGCCTACTCCGATCATAATAATTTAGGTTATTGATCTTAATGACATCACTGACGTCACTTTTATAAAACTGAAAGGTTACCGGTTCGATTCCCGGGAGGTAAATAAAAATTACAACTACGTTTGGACCGTTTTTTCTTCAAATATTTTAGTCTATTTATAAAACTTCAATAGGTTTAGTCTAAACACGTTAAAAATAAACGGACGCATGATGAGTTACACTTGTGCAGAGTTGCTCTGTACTAATTAGCAAGACAATGTTTAACAAGTAAGTTTCTCTGTACCTGACCAAACACCAGTAGCACTGCTGTAACTCAATTGGAGGTCTGACCAATTAAAACTTCTGGCTTTTGTATAACATGAAACTATAAAACCCATACAATAGCTATGATACACATTTCAGATCTACCCAATGGATAGAGATCCTAGTGCATTATGACGCACTATGGATGTAATGTTGAAGAAATCAGAAATAAGGAACATAGTTATTGGGCTCCTTTTTTAACTATTTTGTACATGAGACTAAAACTTGAAAAACTAAGTGTATTATTATCTCTCACTCTTTAACTTATTTGCATTACAAATATTTAAATAATGTTGTGAATTACTTCTCTTTACGACGAGGAAAAGGATAATTTATCTACAGTTTATAGAACTGATAATATAGGAGGACGACACAATATAGTCGCGTTGAAAGGGTTTACTGAAAATTGACCTCATCGTATTGTAAATAGTTCGTTTACGAGATATCTTTCGGGAAAAAAAACCGAAAAAGGTACAATTTTTCGAGCACCCCTCAGAAGTGGTAGATATCAATAAATAATCAATTATTATTGTAGGTATGGTTAGAATTTGAACCTTTGTTATTGTTATTACAGATCGCGTCAGATTGTGAGACTAAATCCATTCCCCTGGCCCATGAAAAAGTTTATATAACATAGCTTAAAGTAAAGCACTCTTGCTTTCAAGTACAAAAAATCATATGAATGTTCTTTAACTGGTGAAATCGTTTTCTATGACTTTAAGTATATGGTGTTGGGCATTGCAGATGAAAATTGGTTTGATGAAAACAATAAAAAGCCTAAACTTATTTGTTTCAGCATCTAAGACCCATTTATGAATGTCTTTGTCTATAAAGATCACCCGGGAACTTATTTCAGAATTGAAGTGCTGCCTGCACACGATATCAATGGAACCTGTTAAGAGTTGATTGGGTGTTATTTGCTTGAATGCGGGATCACTATATATTATACTCCATATTATTAGTGAAAACATTATTTCTTTCACATTTTTCTTACAGGATAAAATTAAATAAAAATGATTAAAACATTGTATTAGGTACTTGAAGAACAATTTAAAAGATTTAACTATCATTGTCACTTTAATTATTTCAGAATATTTTCGTGATACCATGGTCCTTTAAAAATCGAAAATTCTAATATTTCGTATGTAGTATAATGAAATAAGGCATTGATAAGATAAATGTATCCCTTGTTAAAATACTTTTTTATTCCAACGAAATCTCATCATATGGTTTTACGCTTGTATCTATATATCATCTCCGTGTCCTATACAAGGGAACCCCGAAACTTCTGTTGTCGTCAGGTAATTTATTTACAACCTGTAAGGTGTTTTCCTTCACGCTTTATATTCTCCCCTAGTAAATGGATGTCTATTAACCTGTCAATAGTATAGAAATCGTACAGAGCTCAATAGATTATAAATGTACCGAACGATCATAAAGATTAATAAAAATCTAGACATAACGCAGCTATGGTGGAAAAGGTTCATTTAACGCGAGTGTTCAGTTTAGCTCCAATGTACCTTCTTTGTACGTATAGCATCTTAAATCAAATGCTGTTGCACACTGAACTCCTGAAATCTGGAATAATTTTCGTATGAAGGGATACCAAAATAGTCGATGACGATAAACTAAGAAGTTTAAAACGTACCATTGACATATTTTCCACATCAGACACCTAGACAACATACTGTAGTGCAATGTAGGTAAAGAGGAATTTTCATTGCTCATTAGGTCCACAATCATTAGATTTCAGATGCTGTACGTGATAGAAAACTGGAGCTAAACTCTATATTCGCATTGAAGTAAACCTTCTCAGTATATCTGGGTTATGTCTAGAAGAACATTGTCAGAAATCTTTTAAAGCCCCTTAAGAGATAGGTTTCTCAAAGTGATGACCAAATACATGTAATTATTACACAGTAATCGCTTATAAAGGTCCTCTTTCTTCTGTCTTATTCAGCTTCCAATTATTACATATTACAAACAAAATACATTAAAATGATATACGTCTAACATTTTATGCACAACAATTTACAGATGATAAATAAAATTCCAGTAAATAAATTAAAAAGAAACCCATACAATATTAACATTAAAATAATATTCTTTAATAGCTACATATTTTATTATTACTATATGCCACATAATGTAGCTTTACACTACATTATTTAATAAAATCCCACCCTTAGTTATAAACCTCAAGAGTGTTAACCTTTTAGAGACCAATGCATCATCGAGAGTTTTAACATTGTCACACATTTCAAAACTCAGCACTCTACGTGACCAGTATGTCACTCTCACTAAGTAAATATAGAAACCGGGAAAGTGCAGTATTTAATACCGAACACATACATTTTTAATTGGTCAATATGTGTTTTCATCATTTCAGGCTTATAAGGGATAATCAGTTGAGAATTATCCATATTCAAATGACTAGAATATTACTGTTAAAAGGTAGGAAAGTTTGCCATGTACAATTTCCACAGAATTAGTTCAAGACAGCTGCCACCTATCTCCCTTATTAACTGACCCGACATATCATTCCTCATCTTTGTGACCTGCAGTCTCGCTCAAATAATACCCCATCCAAATAACCACGTCATCATTGCATCCACAGAAAGTCAGCTTTTCCATTAGTGTTCTATTGGACCTAGAGTCAAAGGTCTAAATCTATCCTTAGAATTTAAGTATAATAGCAAGTTAGTTGGATACACAATGTAGCCAAGATGAAAAAGGAATAAATTTATATAAATTAAGTTGAGCTCCAGTTCACCTTCCTCTTAATGCAGTGTCGGGAACTTGAACCTATATTCAATATTCTATATTCTGTATGATATTCGAGTAGATACACAAGATATCTAACGGATGAAATAAGCCAAGTACTTGAAATTGTGCATACAACCTCTGAGAAGGTTACCACATAATATATAGCCTTCATTCCTGGAATCTGGAGTCATGTTCTTCTAGAGAGATCGCAAAAATTCGACGACGAAACAGCTCTCAACCGATAAATTTACATCGTTTTTATATCAGAGACACCAAGAATAAAAAATAAAATATAGTGTAATCCAGGAGAGTTACCATTCTCATTACCACATCAGGTGGACAATTTAATGCATGTTATGTATGTTATATTATACAAAACAATCATTAAATTATTCATAATGTTGTGATTAAAAATTAATTTAATCAAACCTATATTTACCTTCTATGTACATACTCAGTCGTATGCAAGTACTCAGAATATAAATTTCTACAAATTTTATTAAAGGTATTTGTCTGTTTCATAGTGAAATAAAGTTTTGTTGGCTAACATGAAAAAAATGTTTTTTCGTTCCATTCTTTGCATTCGGCTCGGGTTTCCTCAAAAACTACTTAGCTTACAGTTCTGGGACCTATTTTAATTAAATTTTTCAGGTCAAACACTATAAGGAACAATTTAATTAGCTGTTAAATCTACCTTACCAGCATTTCAGAAAGACCTCGTTTTACATGGCGACAATCTTTAGCCAGCCGTAACTCGCTAACAAAGCACTTCTGGACTGTTTATATAGTTTCATAATTATTTTTAAACGTTGAATGAGCTCCTACAGTTTCTGCATATCTTCGTGAATCACCTATTATAACTGTATGAGTGACGTTTACCTACCGTTTGACTAGGCGAATTAAATTTCTTCCGATTCGATCCAATAAAAACTTGCTTTACGGTATATTTGAAATCCTTAAAATATGTACTTTTTTAATTAAGACAAAATCGGAATTTTTCAAAATGTATTCGATTTGTAAACCACCTGCTTCCTGTTCTTTTCCCTTTAAGTATATTAATATCTCAGTATAAATTACGTTCATGTTTACATATTTCATTAAAACGTTAACGCCGACAATGATTTATTGAGAATTTATTAAATGAGAATCATAAAGTGATAATATAATTATAAAATCTAATAATTCTGTGACATAATTATAATAATAATAATAATAATGATTGCTAATAGGAATTAGATATGTATAAGTGAAACTTATCCCCTAGGCAGTAATTAAAAAGTATAAAACCCAGTGAAGCTTGTTTACAGTAATAATTATTAAATGTATTCATGTTAGTTAAATGCTTTCATTCAATTATGTTGATGATATAAAATAAATGGAGTAAGTAAGTACATGTTTACAAGTTGGTTTTAAGCATTGTACAAATTAACTTTAGTACATAAAAGGATAATAGGGATTTGGAAATTTGCTATCGTATTAAGTTACAAATTGTATAACACTACAGTTCCAGGGGTAAAATCTACCATCATTTCCTTAGGTGAAAAAACTGTATTCATAAACACGCATTTACAATCTACAAAGTGCTTCAATATACTGCCTTCCTTAGGTGTATTAATAACAAAACGCGGTTCAACACATTGCGGAACATTTAAAATAAAAATATTCAATATTCTATTAAACTTTAAAACTTTAAGACACTTTCATCTGTGTTGATTCTTCTCCATAACCCGTTTGAGAAGTTCATCCAACGCAATCTATGTACCTTTAAGAACGAGCAGTTTAGGGTTAACAGTGATATCATCTTCTTTCTGTAATATGCGAATGATACAAAATTGTGTTTTGGACAGTATGGATGATAAAATAATGAGTTACAGAAATTGTTTTATTCTTTCTATGAGTTTATGGCGTAGAAACTGACGCAAATAAACGCTAAACCATATGAAAATATAGTCTTTCCTATTTTATCATAAAATTATTTTTAACTTATCAAAAAATTTTACGCTTTAACGTCAGACCTCACAGTATACTATTAAAGATTATTTGGACCTACTCCAGATCAACGACCTCAATAGATACAAGTACATACACCTACGTCATATACATTTTGGAAGGTTACTCCATATAAAATGTATACTCTCATACAAATAAGGTGTTTGTAAATATACAAACTAAAAGGATTTCTCTTTCAGGTGTATAATGAAGGATTATCTAATCTATTACCAAAACAGAAACAATTTGTATTATTGGATGGTGAGTAACTTTATTTTTAACAAATTGTTGTCATGAAATCCAATACCTTTAATTCAAACACTGATTGAATTAAACTGCTCTGAACAAAGATAACATGAATTCAATTGCTCTTTGTCAAAACCAGGATAAAACAAATATTCCAAGTTATAACTGTTATTGAAACCCCGTGATGCATGGCTCTCGGGTAACGTTAATTTTTATCTCACCGTTATGTTTAGTACCGAATACCAGCATCCGTGTACGCGGCAAATATATGCTAGCAAAACCTTGCACTCAAACGGCTGGAAAATTGTATTTCTGTCAAGTAAAACACGTAGCCATACTATCTGCAATATATCTTAACTAGAATTAATATTAACAAGTTTTATGATAGTGCATGTCCATGATAAGATTAGGTTGAGAATTATTAATTATTAGGCTAGACCAATTTGTCTTTTGCTTTTCAGGGGATGCAAATATCTATATTCTGTATGATAGTCGGGTACATCACAGGATATCTAACGGATAAAATAAGCCATATACTTGAAATTTTGCATGCAACTTCTGCGAAGGTTGTCACATAATATGTCGTTAGACGTACCCCTACAGTATCTTAAATTAAGAACTTTCAATATAACATGAATATCATATAACACAGTGCTGGCCACTGCCGTTTAGATTTAAAAAGAAAATTTAAATTCATTTCCCACAATGTTTAATACGTATAAGGCCATTGTTAATAAATTTCATAACAATTACTACAGGGGTTAAATTTTTTTCAATGCTTTTCAGCAACACCAAATTTATAATGCACCATTTCAATAACTACCATGGACAAATATTTTGCACAAGCAGGGAGTTCATTTTAAAGTAAATTTTCTAGTAACAGTACATAAATTCTGGTCTCCTGCTTTGTTACACAATAAAATAATGTGTACCTCACAATGAGTGATCTACTAAACTCTAGCTAGTCAAGTGAAGTATCCACCAATACGCAATTCTTGAAATTAAATCAATGTAGTGACTCAAAAAATCGATTGCATTTTAAAGGTAAATATTAGAAATATGCCATTTAAAACTTTATAATATAATATAATACTATGCTTGAGTCATCAGAAATAATATTACCCATAATCCACATTTTCTTGGTAACCCCCTGAGTAATTGATAAAGTAAAAATAATGAAAACAGAAGAATGCAAAAGTATCTCTTTTAATGTTTGCAACACAGAATGAGATAGACATTTTATTTATTAATGAAAATCTGTTTAAAACGTCAGAGTAAAATCATTTTAATATAGTTTTAGGAAATTTATTAAATTTTTACTGATTGTATAAACTCCCGACTTTGCAATCCCAGACATTTCCTATAGTCACAACTTATATTTTTACTTATTGTCCATTGCTATCTTAGCGATATTGGTAGTAAAGGAACGAACGTTTTTGGAATATTAATAAGAACTCGTTGTTTTACTTTGCTTTTGTATAATCCGATTTTATAAAAATACCATAGTTTTGTAAGAAAAGATTTGAACAACGTTTTGTTAGAAATACAGAATTAAATTAATTGATCTTCTTTAAGACCTTAATAACAATATTTATGTTGAAATAGTTTAATGAAAATTTTAAAAATTTTACTTAGACAAAAACAAATGAGCGTAAAATTTTTTTTATAAAAATGTTATTGTTTAAATTTTTCATATCCAATATTGAATTCTCTTCCTCTTTTTACAGCAACTTGAATTGATACTATATAAAAGTATATAAATATATACATAGTAGCAGTTCTCTTCACCACGCGTTGCACCTCTGGTTTCGCTAAGATTACTTGCAATATTTAAAGTCAGCGGGCAATTTTATATTGAAGTCCTGTGGAAACATATAAAGGCAGAAAATTACACGGAACCTTTTTTGACAATCCAAAGGGAAAATATATCATCAATAACAACTCATGCAATAACACTCAGCTAAATTCATGTTCATAGTAAGTTTCATACAATATTAAAAGGCTGAAAAAAGATAATACTCAAGATATTTTATCATATGAAAAATTCAAATACTTGTTTTTTGAGTTGGTTTTAATTGCAACTGTGAAATAATTATTTTCGGTTTGATGGAGAGGCTATCTAAACTCGTATTAATACATCTTCTAATCTTTTCACTGATTTTATTTTCCAAATATATTGATTTTAAATTAATAAGGATATAAAAAAAATATATAAAAAAGTCATGATCACTAAAACATTATTATGTATGTTTAGGGTGAATTGGGGCTACATCTTTGAATACGTAACATTTTTGTAGGTGATTCGTTTATAAATAATTCTGCTTTATGCAATTTTCTTGATTCCATAATAATTACGTATGGGAACTATATAAATATATTGTCCTACTCCAATTATCGAACCCAGTATAGCTTGTATAGTAATGAAGCTTCTTACGTAAGTCTATTATGTGCGAGTATTTTATTTTTAGATGTCACGTGTACAACTAGGCAGACAGACAGACATTATATTTGTTTAGCCATACGAGTGATATACTTCACCTACGCTCAGCCACACTCTAACTAACTCTATATATCAGAGACACTTAATTTCATTATCAGCGAAATATATAAAAATTGTGTTGAAAATTGTACTGTTTCAAGATATTAGTTTAAAACAATTATTGACGTGGTGCGACCAATTTTGGTTTACAAAATATTGTTATGTAAAAATTATAACTCATTACAATACTCTGCAGAATTGTAGTATGCAAAAATTGTAGTATGTATGTGTCATTGAATGCCATATTAACAAAGGATTTACTCAATAGATGACCTCGTACTAAAAAGAAACTACAGCTGAGATAAAGCTTCTTTTATACTATCCAATTAATCTTACAGACAAGCTGGGTGATTTATATAACGTTAGCCTGTTCCTTTTGAAGATTACCAACATTAATTATATTGGATTATTTCTGAGTTAGACAACCTGAGGCACACTAAACTATCGTAAGAATACAATTTTTATTTTGTACATACATGTTGGATATAGTGATATGGACTATTTATCAAACCAAATTCACCTTCTCGTTATGAGGCCAATATGGTGGTGAGTTTGATTTTGTTTTTGGAAATGTAGTTTTTGTGTTGATTGTATAGCCCATTAACATAACACTCAGTAAAAACAAGTAGAAAAAGTATTTAATGCTCCTCGTAAAAATACGGCCAAATAAAGCTAGAAATTTTATAATCAGGCCCTAATGAAAACT
Source organism: Homalodisca vitripennis (assembly GCF_021130785.1). NCBI lineage: Eukaryota > Metazoa > Arthropoda > Insecta > Hemiptera > Cicadellidae > Homalodisca > Homalodisca vitripennis. The sequence continues at coordinate 11,586 of NW_025776847.1, read as the reverse complement.
ATTCAAAATAAAAAAACAATTAAACGCTTCATATACGAGGTTATATATTGAGTAAATCCTTTGTTAATATGGCATTCAAGGACATGTTAGGGGAAGATTATTATAGAGGCCAAAAGTTGCACCGAAGAAGAAATGATGGGAGAAATTTACCTAAGTACGAATTGTGTAAGATGAATATGAATTATTAATTGACTAGAAATTAACAAGGAAAACATTTGTAATAATTTTAAATTATTGATTTTTTCTATGATATAAAAAAGCTCCGGTTGTTCACAATTTAATGGAGTTCTCGAATTTATCTGGAGGAGTATATGCAAATTAAACTCTTAAGATTATACCACACTTGAACATTATATAAAACAATAGCAGTACAATTACACAATAGTGTACAAATGAACAGTTAAAAAAATTTAAGTGGCCGTAATACAAAATATGAATTTATTCAGAGTTGTATACTTCATTTATACTGTAAAAATACAGAAATAGGGAATATATTTTAATCCCGGAAAGCTTAAAGTATATAAAATTAGTTTCAATAGATTCCTTGTATTTGAAGTAAGAGGGTTGCATTTGTTTCTTTATTATAGCTCAAATCGTTTTCCTAATATACGTTAAGGACACCTTATTTGAATCACCCTGTATATTTCATAAAACTTCGAAATTTTTTATCTAAATTTGTATACAAACTAAACGCTTCAATTTTAAAATAAATATTTGCAAAAATACTGTATGATCCCTAAGTGTAAAGTTTTAAACGTAATAGTATTACTCATATAAGAAAATCTAAAAACCATGGAGTTAATTTCTTTCAGTGTTCTAACAGTGCATTATATTATTATATTACATTTCCAATTCTATAAGTATTTTATAGTAGAATAAGTAGAATGGACCTTGAAACTTTTATTCCAGGTATAATTTGCAATTTTTTTAAATTATTTTTTTAAATTTATAACCATCATCTGTATCTCCGCTCTAATAGTGATATTTAATATAAAATAGTATTAATTCAATTGCTGCATTTATTTAAACTCTTATAGCCTCAATGGTTTGCCTCCCTATATTCATAAAAGTAGATAGGAAAGTTAGAATTTCAAAACAAAGTAGACTAGTGATCAGACCATCGATTTTAAAATAACTTTAATGAATCGTATTGTTTTTTCCAGACAACTAAAATTATATTTAAAGTACACTTCATTACCTCATTGTGTTTTGTACAGTTAAATATGAATTTTTAGTAAAAATACATATACTCAAAGAAAATAAAAAGCGCAAAAAACAGAGGAAGTGAAAAATTTGTCATTTTCAGGGTAGTATACTACATTGCTTGATTTTTCACTTGTTTGAGACAAATTATCTGACCCCCCTGCATGTATAGACTTTTGACCCTGCACTCTTAAGATTAAAGTAGATTTCCGGTGCCATTCTTAGCTCTCGGGAGTTGTCGGTCTTGGGCATTGTTCCATCAACTGGCAGTTCACGACCTCTACAGGTTGACTTAGCAGGTCTGACCCTCAGCAGCTTCCGGCCTTTAGTAATCCCGGCCTCTTGCCTACTCTAACTAGTCAGTAGCGATAAGTCTCCAGAGGAGCTATCAGCCCTTGCTAGTTTCATCTGGAATGTTTAGGCCTCTTACGTGCATCCAGACTTGTTAGGGTATATCATGGCTTTTAGGCGTCTCCTGGCATTTGGAAGTTCAAAAAACTATTACCTACAGACTTCTGGCATACTTAAAACTTCGGCAGTTACCGGCCTCTGACAGTGCTTGGTATTAAAGAGTTCCCATCCTCTGGGAGTTCTACTCTGCATTCTCCTTGGCTCCTCTCATAGAAAATTCGTTAATTTTTTTACATCCAACTACAAGGTGCCCTAGCTTGATTGTTTATCGAAAGGTGTTAGGCCTTAAAAAGGCGGTGAAACTACATCCTAGGTTAATATTTATCACATTGTGTGTCTACTTTAATTTGGGTTCAACTCCATCCATTTGCAAGGTGTTTATAGTTATTGGTGTAAAAACGGTTTTCACCTTTAGGCCCACATCCATCGGTCTGAATGATCGCTAAACCAAACTTGACATTTCTATACGCTTGTATACCGCCTCTATCACTCTTAAATATGCGTTAAGGATTACGGTCATAACCATAATTTATAATTAATAAAATATGAATATTCAACTGTTAACATTTACATATATCATTATGTATCCTACGCACATATTTCAATATAATAATACACATTTAATTAGCTCAAAAATAATATTTTTTTACAATAATATTTCCAAAATAAATATTAAATACCAATAATTAAATTTAACATTTGACTAGTTTTGGAGAGTTTGTTGGAATTTTGATGTAATATACCAGTGTATAGTATTATTTCATTAATTACGGTTAGCAAATACTATCACAAACCATTTATTCTGTAAACAAAAGCCTGGAGACTAGTAGTAAAAAATTACATATGGTGGAACATGGCAGCAGGTAAACACAAAGGAACATTTCGAGTAAATGCCGGTGGAAAGGTATATTTTATAACACTTAATGTGAAGTTAAAACGTAACCTCTCTTAGCTTTATTCTTCTTGTGCTGAGTTCTAAGGTAATACTTATATAACAACCAAAATACTATTCATTATTTTCAATTCACCAATATCGTTATGAGGAGTGTATAGTGAGACATAAACGATATAAGATGTTAATTACATGAATCGAGTGTTTATACATTTCCAAATTATTCCTAAGAACAGCCTTGTTAAGTTACTAACCCCTGCAATATATGTATGAATTCCATTGTATATATATATGAGGAGGAACTAGATTACTATGCTAGAAGAAAGTTCGCAGTACTATGCTTTTCAATTTATGAACGAATTCAAGGACTAAATGTTTCTGTGTGTGTGTGTGTGTGTGTGTGTGTGTGTGTGTGTGTGTGTGTGTGTGTGAGAGAGAGAGAGAGACATGTCAAATTAATTCATTTGAGAGTGCAAAGGCCTTTTTATATTTTTTATTGTGTCTAACTTTTTACTATCCAAAATACAGAATCGCATCAAATATTTAATAAAAACAGAATACTATTAATTTAAATCTTCTCGCCTACTTGAATCACCCAAGACAATTTGTTCTTATACTTTTATTTTGGTACAATTACTGTATTCTGAAGGTTCTCTTGTAGGGGTAACGCTGACAGATCACCTGTAAGCAGGTTGTGTATTCACAGCAATAGTGAAAATAATTTGTACCTGCATATTCCAGAATTGGAGGTTAATGCTCGGTTTGTAAGGTTAAAAATACCGAATCCATTTTTATCATCAAATTACAGTATTAGAAGACTATCTAGGAGTATTGAGATTAGAAATACTAAATTGTGAGGGTAAAAAAGTAAATAACATTGGAACTTTAATTTATTTAAACATTGACTGGTTGTCCTGTAAGCAGGTTTTGTAGCGAGGGCTATCGTACGCATGGTTGGAAGCAGAATATTACGGGGTTGGAAGGTTTATCTGGGGATATTTTTACTAGAACTACTGAATACCGAGGTTTCTGTAAATTAAAAATAGTCCACAAACTATAACTTAAAGTTAAGGTAAACGCTCATATGTAATCAGGTTGTGTGGACAAGATTACAGGGAACATGATTGAAAGCAGCATATAACAGATTTGTAGAATTATCTAGAGGTGTTATAAATACTGAATTCTCTGTTCTGTAAATGAATACAATCCACACCTTTGAAATCAAAGTGGAGGTAAACGCTAATATATCGCCTTGTAAATAGGTTGTGTTGGGAGGGCTACAGTGAACATGACTGGAAGCATCATATAGTAAAGTTGAAGGATTATCTTGGGATATTGTGATAATGAATACACAATTTGAAGGGTTTTGTAAATGAATAATGCCAAAATTTTGGTACCTAAATTAAAGGTATACGCAGACATGTCGCCCCGTAAGCAGGATGTGTGATCAGGTAGTTCACTGATTAAACATGAGTATTATATTAAAAAGTTTGCAGATTTTCCATGGATATTGTGATCATAGATTCTGAATGCTAAGGTTTATTTAATGAATAATTCCCAGATAAATAAACTCAAAGTGGAGGTAATCTATGCCATGTCACCCTGTAAACAGGTCATGAGAGTTGAGTATTAGCAAGCTTCATTGTTCGCAGCATTAATGTTGGAATACTATTGAGAAGTATTGATATTAACTACTGAATTGTGAGGGTCAGTGAGTAAATTAAACTACCAAATAAAATTGAAAGTGGAGGTTTAATCCGACAGATCATGATGTACGCAGGTAATTTTGAGAGATTATCTAGGGTGGCATTAGGCATGCTTCTACAGTGACGGTGTCTGTTGTTAAAAATTGGATTTATTTTTCTTTATTTCTCGTTACTAAAATGAAGAGAATACACAATATGTGATATAAATGTCATATTACTTTTGATGATTTATTAGTAGTCTTATAACCCAGAGCGTCCCAGACTGACCTTTATTTACACGAGATTAGTATCAAACCAAAGTAATAAATGTGACAGTTACAATGTATATTGCTGAAATTTTCATGTTTTGAGATAAAAAATAAAATATCAAACAAAGTAGAATAAAACATTTTAATCTAAGATGAAGGAAAAGTTTATACGAATAAGAAGAATAATTGAGCAAGTAACTTTGATTCTCTTAGTGATATTAGGTATTAATGCGGACCAATGTATCAAGGAAAGAGTATAAAAAGTTGAAACAAACGATTCTCATTTATTCATAGTCTAACCTTGATAGAACAATCTTTTATACTGTTTAATGTTTCTTTCCAGAAATTATATGTGTGAGGTATTTTATTTCATCAAAAATTCAAGTAACCAATTGAATGAATTTACAATTATATATATATATATATATATATATATATATATATATATATATAAAATTTCTATAAGTGGCAATAGTCTAATTTAATTCCAATAAACATTGAATCACAAAAAATTACTTGCTCCGCCGGGTCTCGAACCCGGATCTCTCACTTGCCGGGTGAATGTACTACCATTACACCGCAGAGCCCTTACTTTTTACGATTCAATTATATTGTATTTGGCCGTATCTGTCACAAATGCGTTTAAATAACCAAACTAACATATTATCGGAAGACCAAATACCTGTCAAATGACTTTTACTTACTCATTAAATTTGTATAAGTGGCAATAGCCTAATTTAATTTCAATAAACATTGAATCACAAAAAGTACTTGTATATATATATATATATATATATATATATATATATATATATATATGTATATACACTCTTCTAAGTACTTTAAAGTGTACACAAAAACAGAAACAAGAATTCAGTGCTCATGTTTAATTTTCGAGTTCACAGAACCCTTCATCAGAACCACACTGAATTAAAACATATAAACAGAACTCAAACCAAGAACAAAAGATATAACCAAAAACTTTTTAACAAATAAATACCTTAAACAACAAACATTCCAATCAGCTGTGTGTAGAATATTTGTAAACTTTTACATAGAACTAAAAATTGTTTTGTTATAAAAAGGAAAAGAGAATCATCTTAGGTTCAACCCATCTGGTTGCCTTGATTTTAAAATTAATTGATGTACGATTTCAACATTTCTTAAATTTATCAGATTGGTGTTTTGATTGGGGTTTGGCTCTAAATGGTAAATTCCTTTTAGGCTGAAGCAATTTTCTAATTTATTTTGATTGTGTTGAATCGCATGAGCAGATAATGGTCTCTCATAATTTTGATGAACAACATCAAATCGATGATTGGTCATTCTCACTCTTAATGGAGTGATGGTTTTTCCAATATAGTCTTTGGGACAAAATTTAAAGGTTAGTTTTTTACAGGGTATGTTTTTTTGTAGTGCAAGCAATGTTACCTTTAATAGGATATTCTTTTTCAGTTGTGCTACCCAGTTGATTTAATTTTCAGGTCATTATCGTCTTGAAAGATATATTTCTTCCACAGGCTGGATTAAGAAACAGTTACCATTGGAAATTATTATATTTCCCAGTTATCACGGTTTCCATAGTACGTGAAGGAAAATCTTTTTCACTCTATCGGTATGATATCAATTTGTTGTACTCAAATAAAACATGGAAAATTAGTCTTAAAATATTATTCACAGAATGAATGTCCACATAAATGATCAAAGGGACATATCTGTCTTATCTGATGAATCTCAGAGGAAACTGCGGGTACTTTTCATCTTAAGATATGGCGGATCTATTAATGTTTTCCTCAGCAATGAGTCTCAAATATTTTTTATTGAATATATTTGAGAAAGTATTTTTGTAAATATACATACATATATATTATAATTACTAGTATATTAATTATATTTATTTAGTTTATAGTAATGCATGTGGTGTTAGATAAAAATGAGAGTTTTCCGTTCACACCTGTCGACTATTGTTTACATAATTGAGTTCTTGAAATATTTAGGCATTAATATAAAGAGCAATCTTCACAATATCTGTTGACTTAATTTGGCTTTCCAAAGCGAGGCTAAAATATCTCAAGAAGTTAATAGGATGGGTAATGTGAAGACGCTGAGTGAACCGGAAGACGCTGATATTAGTCCATTTTCTTAATATTCTTGTAACAGTTTTAATATTAATTCCATTGATATTTAAAATATATTCTGAACAATGTATAAGATAACATTATAGTGGAAGAGATATGAATTAGTTTATGGGATAACCTATATTACTCTGTGCAAATTTAATTAAAATTCTTACCCCTCCAATTTAGTTACCAATTGCCACATTTGATAACCTTGAACTTCACTATCCAAAATGATGTATTCAATTGTAAAGTATTAAAAAGTATTGTTTTAGTAATATGCAAATACAATTCGCTTTGTTGCATAATTTCAATTAGAACAACAGAATTGGATTACACATTTTATTTTTCAAACTCGTTGAAATATATTCAAGTACATTCTTAAAAGAAGTGAGGGTTGCATGTAACTGATAGTATAGCCTTACTATAATTAATTGTGTAAAAAATGATAATACCAAAATACCAGACATTCTCGTTGCCTTCGTGAATATCCATACGACCAATAAAAACTTTAATTAACACTACACCAACTCTACATGTGACGTAGAGTACAATCATCAACCAACCTTTACCCGTATAGAAATGAAGCTTCATGCGATTTTGAAAATCTATAGGTAAATTGGATCTCGATATTTTAAACAAACAGAAAATTTGTGGGAAAGGCAGTCAAAGAAACAGAAATAAATCATTTCCAGGTTCTCGGCTGATAGACTTCGCTAACGGTCAGTCCTTAATGAAATGTTACTTTAACTGTTTAAAGGAAAGTGGCATAAAGGTTTCAGCACAAATATATTGTAAGGTTCAGATAACTTAAACGATGATAAGGATTCTTGAGATTATACAGATAAGAGTAAGAGTTCTTCTGTAACAGAATCAAAAGTAATGTAATAACCTCACCTTAGAATTGGAGTAGTACAAAAAAAATTATTTGATTCAACTTTTTCGGAGATATCCTTCAATCAAATCAGTAGGAACACGCGGTGAGTTTATCTCTTAGTAAATCTCCATTTTATTAATAAGGTCTTTAAGTAGAGTTATAATTTAACTGGAAAGGCAAATGGGATATATTATATACTTTTTTTACACAGTGTTCATAATTTACAAAATCAAATTTCACCATTTTGTCACGTCAAAATAAGTAATAAATGTCATCGTTTTATAGGTCAATCTTACTCATTTACCGTCTGTTTATCGGCTGGTTTTTTTTATACGGGGAAAATTATATTTAAAATTCAATAAATTTATAAAGTTAAAACTTTGGAAACTATTTATTTAGTTTATTATACATGTTTCTTAAAAAATCTGATAAATAAATTAATATACTTTTATAGTAATTTATAATTAATCACCTAAAATCACGAGATGAAATGGAATATACAGTAATAACAGTAAAATAGTCCAACAAGTATTAAAGGTATCACTGAGCTCCATCTATCACTTAAAATATAGTTATAAATGCTGTACAGCTGCTGATTACTTGTTGTTAAATTTGGCTGAAATTACAAGCTCATTTTTGATCATTTCAAAAATTGCTATATTTTTTATTCATTGCGTATTGTTTTACAGGATTGGTGCTTATATAAGTTATACGAGGAATGAAAATTAGAGATCCACACATGACAGGACTGCCAAAATGCCAAGGATGTTTGCCTTCATCTACTGCACATCACAGCGGTGGAGTGTCCACCACCCACCAATTGTGTTATAACAGAGTCCGTGCGATGTAAAGGTACTGAAAATTTAAATGGAGTACAATTAGAGCTTACAAAACTTACTTTGCAAATTATAGGAAGCATAAAGTGGAAGTTTTGAGTGCCTACAAAAATAAACTTCTTAAAAACACCCACATCAATGAATACAAAGGAGATCTGTTCAATAAATGTCTTACAAACGGAAGCATTTGCGGGGCGAGAGAGAGACAACGGTCAATATACTCAAATAATACTCAAACTTATCTAGTTTTTTGACTTAAAATTTTTCAATCCATCTTATCAAATATTATGAAGATTACTAAGTATTAATAAAGATCTCATCAAAATTGACAGTAAAATATAATTGAACTGATTTTCAATGATAGTTCATCTCTTATAAGCACTCTTTCATAGCATGTTGTATCATTAAAAGTTTATATTAGCAGGATGAAAACCCGCAATGAAACACTTAAAATTAATCGTAGTGCTATAAATTATTATGATCATCTTTTTAATGCTAAAACAATCAAAACTGTAATTTTTTCCCCATTTTTCGGCAACGTAGATGTTAGTAGCGCATGCACTCTCCATTGGTTGCTCACTGCTGATATTGATATAGGCTCAGTGAACGTACCATTTACCTTCATCAGAAATATCATATCTTGGTTGTGCATTCAACATGTATTTATTTCGTATTAGTAATAAAAAAATATTCAAATGTATACATCATTCTTATTTTAGTCCTTGTAACGCTAGGAAAGAAGAAAACAGTTATTCCTATTTATTGCTTCTATTCTATATAATATGATCACAATATTTTGAGCCCCAACTAAACTAACTTTAAATGAATCCTAATAGGTGACAATATGTGATATAGAATATATACTAGTCTGAGAATTTATCAATAAGTGTATAAAATCAAATAAAATTTCGTTTACAAAGTTAGCTTCTACATTCATGATAAACTGTCAAATTAAAGTGAAAAATGTTTACAGTTACTAAATTGAAAACATGTCTTTTAAATACACCCAATTTTGCCAACATCATATAAAATTGTATACCCCTCACTATGCTGTAGATGGAGCTTATATTGGTCACTGTTAAATTACATTAAAATACAAAACCAATATTTAATACATTTTATTGTGAGGCCTTTCGATATCCAAGATACCTTCATCAGACACATCACAAAATTAAATACTTATTTTGTGATGTGTCTGATGAAGGTATCTTGGATATCGAAAGGCCTCACAATAAAATGTATTAAATATTGGTTTTGTATTTTAATGTAATTTACCCTCACTATGTTAACTTTATAAATCTTTGCGCTTCGTTAAGGGGATTCGGATAGAAATATCAAGCTAATGTTGTAAGTTTTATGCATTTCTCTCAACTATGCAATATATATCAAGTGGTATTTTTACTTTGATGTTGAAGAATATAATACGAGGTTTTAATTTTTAATTAGCAAAGTTTAACATTTTTATTAAAATATAAAAAATCTATATTGAAAAACAGTGATTTTAATAAAATGTATTAGCATTTTCCAAAAGTTTGCGGCATACATTGTCCTTAAAAAATGTAACAGAAGGTACTTTCATTACAGCTGGTTCTTTATTCTAGTATCACTTCATATATTATCAATTGTGTAAAACACGTTTTTAGCAATACAAATTAAAAATTAAGCCCGCATTTAAATGAATATCAATCACTAGTAAAATGAATAAAATAATAATGGTATGTTATTTTGGAACTAACTATATAAAAGATTTATATATTTTTATTATTAGTAAGTCATTTAATAAGTTAACAGGTTTAGCTGTTTTATCACTTATAAATTTCACTGCTGTCAGTCAACAGTATATGAATAGTTTATACATTTCAGTTATTTGGAATGTTTTATTATTCGAATCACAATATATTAAAAACAGGATTTCTGTTTCACAATGAATTGGAACTTCAAAGGTTGTGTGTGATATATATTCCACTAAATTTCCTTCCAACAACATAAATCATTAGAACTAGGAACAGTACTAAATGTGCCAGCAGCAGGAAGATTGACATGAATAACTGCTTTATTGGTTCCTACACATTCATATATCCATTCCGAATTACTTATACATATGTATTGCGTATAAATTTTATAAAATTTATAAATAAATAATTTAGTTTTTAGTTATTGTACAGCATGTGTTCAAAGGAAACTGTAATTTAATACTTTTTCAATTATTCCGAAACATAGTATCTCCTCGTTGCCAAATCACTATAAGAAATAACTGTTTCTTATAATAACACCATTATATATGTATCTTTTGTAGATTTGTCCATATGAAAATAGTACCAAACTCAGTATTAAGGGATTAAATGTTCTCAAGTACATACAGCTATAGTTTTTGTAATCTATCCTCTGAATGTCAAAGATTGACTTTTATTGATGCACTTTAACACTATTCATGTCCTAACCTGAGTGACTAAGGTATTAGGCAAATATTATCTATGTGTGTGAGAATTGATTTTGTTTAACGTGGTTTATGAATCAATTCATTACAGTTTTTAAAAATAACATTCATTGTTGATTGCTTTTTATAGCCATATTGTTTACTGTGTTAAGGAACTACAATCATGCTTTGGGAAAACATTGTCATATATGCGTGTTTAATTTTCACTAAAATATTTTCCAAATGGAGTAAAACATTACCATGCTTGGTTTTAGTCTTCTTTTTAAGGGACTGTTAATCCTATAAATAATTGGGTAAGCTACACCAAGCTTTTTGTAACAGGCTTTTCTAATGTTATACTATCATCGAACTTTAAGTTGCCTACAGTATTGAAGCTTAATAAGACATTTAAATGTATAGGTCAGTTCGTTCTTTAGATATAATCCGGTCAGACATACACATACGCAAGCACATAAAAAAATATGTTTCGTCCTTAAGCTAATTATAGGCTAAGCATTTAAATTTATGATTTTATGACACTTATATTCTTACAAGTTTCAAAATTATTCCTTAAATTGCTTTTTGATTCAGTTATATACTTTTTATAGGTCTGAGTAATTTCTTACAAAAACTGTTGCTGTATTACTATACACACTCTCCCATCTAAATGAAACTGTATTGAATGTAAATCACTGCAGAAACTTATACAGAAGGAAACACTTTTTGATTTAATTTATGATTAATAGTTTTTCAGCTGCGGCTGATTGCTTATGATTGTTTACGGGTTTGCGTCTGTTTGTGTGTTAATTGCTTCATTAGAAAGATAAGTTACTCATTCACTCTCTTTAATTAATCTGCTCTAAGGTAAAAGTGCATTTTT
>NW_025776846.1:0-126873 GCF_021130785.1 Homalodisca vitripennis | reverse complement strand
TTGCAGTTTTTACTTTTTCCCGAAAAGTCCGGATTTCGTCTTTTCGTTATCGATGATGATGAAATCTCATCTCTTTTTGTCCAGACCGAATCTTGATGATTTCTTAACACAATGAAAATAACGGCATGCCGTAACCGCGCAATACGACCAATTAAATGCTACTATAAAACTTTTGACCATTTTGCATACTTTCACTTAATGGAAAAAAGACTTTGTTTATTTAAATGCAAAAGGAATCTGTGGAATAATTTTGCACTAGACAGGTAAGATTGTGGAAGAATATATAAAGACCGGGTAATTGTCGCCATATTTTCAACTGCCGGCCCTTTCTGCCTGGTTTCTGTGTCTACGGTTTTAAGTACAATATATTTTTCTTATCCATTTCTTCTTAATTATCCTTTTATTCTTACGTTGTCTCAAAATTCCGTCGACATCCTTTTCTGTTTTTTAATGAATACATAATGCATTCATTTTTGCCTTAATTGAGTCAAACTAACCTTAATTCCCTTAGTAACCTGATCATCAATCTCCAGGTCTAAACATTTGACATTGAAACAATTAAAATTATACAATGAAAAGCTAAACACTTCTATTCAATTTTTCAACGAATACCAAAAGATTCGGAGTCGGAAGTAAAAGTATGTATATTTCTTGGTTTTTGTATTAATCACCACAAATTACTGTTTTTTTATAAAATATATTATTTTTATTTATTCGTCAAAGCTAAATTTTGTAATTCTTGTAGTGAATCGGAAGTACATATTTATTCACCTTACAATAAATTTCCATATTCAAATTTCATTGTCTCTACCAATATTACTGATCCTTCATATAAATAATTATTAATGATATTCAATCTATAGGTAGATATAAACATTAGTCTACACCATTAAACAGCGCCGTTCCTACTACCCACATCTATCAGTACGTGTTGAGAGTGACTAAACGGACGAGGCAGACTTATCAGATAAGGCCCCGCAGTAGACATAAGACTACTATACACTGTTCCACAGCGCCGGTCCTACTACCGACATCTATCAGTACGTGTTGAGAGTGACTAGACGGACGAGGCAGACTTATCAGATAAGGCCCCCCCGCAGTAGACATAAGACTACTATACACTGTTCCACAGCGCCGGTACTACTACTACCGACATCTATCAGTACGTGTTGAGAGTGACTAGACGGACGAGGCAGGCTTATGAGATAAAGCCCCCGCAGTAGACATAAGGACTACTATACACTGTTTTCCACAGCGCCGGAACTACTACCGACATCTATCAGTACGTGTTGAGAGTGACTAGACGGACGAGGCAGACTTATCAGATAAGGCCCCCGCAGTAGACATAAGACTACTATACACTGTTCCACAGCGCCGGTCCTACTACCGACATCTATCAGTACGTGTTGAGAGTGACTAGACGGACGAGGCAGACTTATCAGATAAGGCCCCGCAGTAGACATAAGACTACTATACACTGTTCCACAGCGCCGGTACTTACTACCGACATCTATCAGTACGTGTTGAGAGTGACTAGACGGACGAGGCAGGCTTATGAGATAAAGCCCCGCAGTAGACAAGATCACACAATGGCGTGTCTGAACCGTTGTTCCGAGCTTGTCTACTAAGCGGAGTTCATATTGAAAGAGATACTATTACTTGGTACTAATGTGTTGTAAAAGAGAACCAATAAGTGTAGTTTTTTAATTAAACGTAACTTTGAACTAAAAAAAAAACAATATCATTTAATTGTTAACCGTTTCCGATCTACCTACCATTACAAAAATGTATAGAAATGAATATAATTTTATACAACTTTCGTTGATATAATCAATGTTTTAATATAATTTTTTTTAAATATCCCCATTTATTCAGTAAATTTATCAGAACCTGTAAAGCACTTCTACTACAAATTAAAAATACGTTACAAATTGGAGTATATCATATTAATTCTATGAATGATACACAAGGATGTAGTGCAGCTCGTCTAATTTATAACGAACTAAACGTATCTACATTCAACACAATTAAAAACTACACTTAAAACCGATTGTTACAACTACAACTACTTTCGAAGATATTGCAGATAACGTAATAAAATATAAGCCATATAATACTGTATGCACGTATTGGGTCTAGTAACATTAATTAAGCACAATTACATTATCCTAAACACGTTTTCTATGTGATATTCAATACAATCCTTTAAGTTTCATTTTTAAATGTTTTGTTACACGAAAAAAATTTAATGAGTTATTGAATGTCATGTGGAATCTAAAACACGAAAGTAAGTAACTTTATAATTCACGATGACAGTATCTTAATAACAAGTTTGCTCAGAAACCTTTAAAGTTTCTCTAGAACCTACGGCTATTATAATTAATCGACTTTGTAGTTTCATAGTGAGTTTTAATAGTTGGTTTCTATAAGTTATAAACTGGAGTGCTATAAATCCCACAGTGTAATAAATTTAAAATTAATGATTAACTTAATTCTCCAAAAGTTATAAAGTGACGTGGTGCTTTAAATTAACTTTAGGTTAGTAAATTGATTAGATATTATAAAAAAAAAATTTATGTTACAGATTATGTCTGACTAAATCAGTAAGAAATGTGTAAAAAAGATATAAAAAAGTCACCCAAATAAATCAATAAAAAGGAAACTGATATGAGTTTCCTTCCAATGTATAGTTTGTCTGACAGATCACTCAGAGAAACAGTTAAAGATTACCAGCCTTGAGACCGAATAGTTTACTGCATTTTCTTTCACCAAACTCTAGGAGAATGGTAGAGAGGATAGAAGTATGGGTGGGACAGAAAGGAGAGGTGAGGGTGGCAAAATATGAAAAAAACCACATAGAAAATTCCATCGCAACACAACCGACTACTTAAAGAACAGAAAACGTCTTGTCAACAAGTGAAGAATAATTTTCCGTACCACAAATACATCTGGACAGAGTGAACCCACACAGATTCCACAGCCAGGCTAGTACTTCCGGTTTGATGCAGACTGGGAATTTTTCGCAAAATCAACGTATCACTCAACTAATGAGAGATTTAAAAAGAATGTAGTTACGTTCCGGTTGAAACAATTCTGAAATGCATGTTTCAATAGAACTGTCATAAATTCCTATGTAAGGATTGAAATCACAGTGGAAGCTGGAACTGAAATGCACTACGAAGTAAACCAATACAGTCTTCCAAAACCGATGGAAGGAAAGTTAAAGTATTGTAGGCGCTCGGTTTCAGTAATTGAAATTTATTGGGCTGAAGTGCTTCCCCGCCCGGAGCAGTGTTTTTTGTAGCAGAAACTGTGTCTGGGCAAAGGACTGTATTCTTCCCGACTGTTCAGTTTGGTTAGTAGTCTACTTTTCTGACAGTTTGTTTCTCATGCCAGTTTTTATCGATTTTTAAATTGGTTCTATATACATATTTATCATTATATGAAATTGATTGTAAAACTTAAGTTTGTTAAAGAATCGAAATTTAATATAATAGGCGATTTTATTATAATCGTGATATAAATATGTCAAAAGTCCTGTTTTCACATGTTTGAAAATGTACTGTTGTGTCCCAAGACATTGTCCGTAATATGAACGAATATTGAGTATTTGAATAGTGGTGAAAAATATACTACGGCTAATGAATTAATACGATTGGATGAATTTAGCGAAGGACATACAGTCATAAATTTTGAAAGACCAGTTTCCCATTAACCACTAACAGCTCGTCATAAATACAGATTTAAAAAAATAATTTAATTACTTTTAAGTGTTTATAGTCCATTTTATAATAAACTGTTTATATAATCGTTTTTATGGAATTCGAGTGACGGGTTTAGAAGCTGGTGAAGATATTGATGTATTGCTACATTATGTTACATAACATATAAGCTTAAACACAATCCTGCACATGTATCATACAGGATGCTGTCATGTGCTTGTCTAAGGGTTTATAGGCAAGGTTATACCTACCACAAAAACTGCAGTCTGTTGGCAGATATTTATCCTTGGCTGTGTATTGGGACGAATATTCGGTCACTCCAAAGTAAGTTAAATTAAGCAGGTACATATCATCATAGTTTATTAATTTAATACTTATATATTGTTTTAGATTTACTCAGGTTTAATTTACCTACAAAAGAATTTAAATTCCCGTGTGAAATAATTTTATTGGTACCGAAAATACACATTATAAAACGGTATACTTTTAACTATCTTATGTAACAATTTGATCTCAAAGTAATCAGAAGTTTCCGGAAATATTTGTTTTCATAACTTGTAGGTTGATTAATAATGGCCAAAAACCGGAAGCTGTTATAGTTTGTTATCAACATACAAAACTGACAATCTCTCGGATAGTCCTGCGGTAAAACCGCTGGATACGGGCGGCCTCCCTGGCATCTGGGCGGCAGGTCTACGCTACTCTGGAGCCCGAGAGCCTCCGGCAGTGCGACCAGCACGAGGAGCTCGATGGTCTCCCCCAGGCTGAACCGGCGCGGTGGAAACAGAGGCCACCAGGTCCCCCAGGGAGCGCAGAAACACTTCCCAAGCTATACCCGGGGAAAACCTGGCCACCCACTCAAGCTGCCAGTCCGTGAGGCCATCAACAAGGGCTTCCGGAGATCCCGGTGGTGAGTAAGGGGGGTTCGGAGGAGACCCTGGCAATGACTGAGCCAAAGCAGGACCCACCAACGCTAGGGATACCGGACCAGGAGACGCCAGAGCATGATGCGGCGCCGGAGCAGGAACAGAAGGCGATGGTGGAGACGCCGAAGCTGGAGCAGGCGACGGGGCTGGAGTCAAGGCCGGGAGAACTTCAGGTGACGCGGGCACTGATGGTCGGGACGCAGCTGCTTCTGGAGATGATGCTGACGCAGCATGGGGGGGAGGATGACGGTGAGGAGATCTTCACCCCGCAGCGGTACACGAGGCGGAGTAAGCTAGCGGTCCTCCGCCACACGGCGACGACGGAGAGCATTCCGTGCTATGGCCGCGGCGGAGCGGGCACGGACCAGACGCGGAGATGATGGAGATGGATCCGACGAGCTGGTGGAGGGAATCAGCGGAAGCAGGCCGCGCAAGAGTGGCAAAACGGATGATCTTCTCTTGCAGGGCGTTGTAGGAAGATTCACAGATCCCCAGCTCCTCCTCAGGAAGAAGAAAATCCACTCCTTGATGCGCCTCAGCGAAGTGTGTCTTTGCCTGCTTCAGCGCGTATCGGTGCTGACGACAGGAGTACTCCACGTCGCAGCAGACAAAGGATAACTCCCAACCTCCGCCATGATCCTGGTTGAGATGCCGTTTCATCCCCTCCCTCTTCCTGATACACTGTATGCCGGTCTCCAGGCATACCGGGCATTGAAGTCTCTGCCCGAGGGGGAGAGCAATAAACAAAGTTGGAGACGCAGCAGGAGATGGTACGCCGGCAGCACAAAGAAATGGCAACAGCAGCAGGGATCTTGGGTGGCGGGGGGTCAGCGAACCCCCCATATTCAACACCCCCTGGACGACTCCTAGGCTCGGCGCCTTATTAGGGAGGGTTAGTGCGTCACGCTGACCCCACCTGGCTATCCGTTGGCAGGGCGAAGTTTTCAGGGGTGCGTCCCACCACCCCCCCGGAATCACCTTGTGCAAAACAGGATAACAACCGGATTGTCCGGTTTTGCACGGAAATTTTGAGCAAATTTTGTATTTTAGCTAAGAACAAAATATACACTTTGATCTTAGCCTAAAGACCGAGAAGAGATAGACTATTAATTTAATCTCTACTCATGAGAGTATGATTATTTGCTTTTAGGTACAGATAACCTTGAAAAATTGAATTGTAACATTTTAAGATGATTGATAAAGTTCTGAGATCACATAATGATATTTTCCTATAATTAAATACAACGTTTCGTAACTAACACATTTTTACTGCGCACTGTCACTAGACACTATAATGGAAAAAAGTATATTTCCCGCACAAAAAACACTCACGTGCACACCCGAACTTTCGCTATATTCTTCGTCTTTGTGTAGACTGCCGTAATAAATCCTGGACGGTCATCCTTTAGGAGGTTCCCCCCGTCATGTCTTCTGAGATCACGCAACTGGTGATTGGTGAATACCTGTGCAATTGTTGATTTAAAGCGATGTGATGTGATTTCCTGTTGTTTAGCAGCGACATATGAGTGGATAGACCATTTCAGCTAACATCTCTTGGATGGTCGTTACACTTTGTATTACTATAATCTCTTTCCTACCTACGGTGGCGATTATTTAGCCATGAAGTTTGATTTACTAACACATTCATATCCCTTACAACTCTGATTAATGGAAATATCCGTATTTTGTGACTTAAGAGTGCTGGGTTGTTTGTCAGTACCACATGTACATGTTGCAGTTGCTCCAATTGGTGATGCATTTACTTCTGCAGATCCATTTTTTGGTGATTTTTTTTAACGGCTAGAAGTTGTGGTCTTAAATATATTATTGTATTGTTTCTTGTAATATTGATAGAGGAAATGACCAGGTTGAGTGAAGTTTATATTCGTGCCAGAGCCACTCAGTTGATATAAGATGCTGGATGGGTCCTGATTTGTTGTTCCGTAAGCATATTTGATTATTCCAGAGATAAGCTTCTTGGTATTTTCGGCTGGTAAGAATGTTCTGGGTGGTCTCCATTTCTTCTTCCGTTTTTCGTCGACAGAGGTTGTTCCGCGGGATCTATTTGAAGATGTAGTAAACAGATTATCAGGTGCTGTCTTTAAACGTTTAAACTCAAATGAGTAATATTCCTGGTCAGACATCTCCTCTTAATTGTGATAGCTATCACTAGATAAACTGTCTTGTGATGCGCGTATGATCTCCTCTCGAGGTTGTTCTGATGCCTCCTTTACTGTCCGGAAATCTTTTATCAGTGCATTGGGGTCCGGAGAATCCTGTACCATTAACAAATAACACTAGAGACATGTGTTATATGAAAGACAAACATTATAAGATCAAACCACGTAGTCCGCCTCATGGATTAGACCCCCTCCTTGACATAACAAGCATCTCTCTGATATTTTTACGCGTGCATTGCAAGCACAGTCAGATGGTCGTTTGTATGGAATTGTTGTTATGCTTGGAGCCGATTCGACTGTGGAAACCAAACTCGGTAGTGATCTTGATCCAGATCTTTTGTTGTTGTTATTGTACCCATGTTGTACTCAAGCTTCTTGGCGTGTGGAATCGACCATAATTTACGATCTGGCGGTCATTGTGTCATTGGTCACTTCCAACTGGTATGATCTGAAAGATTAGCTTATTCAGATTACGTTGCATTCAGTACTGTGTACTACTGTGTTTAAAATGTTACTTAAATTATAATTTATAAAATCTCGTCAGATGCATAAAACAATTATAAGAAAACTATGAATAAAAATATATTTAATTGATTTTCTCTTAATATTACATAATATGATATACTTTGCTTTGAAGATTATTGCAATTTTTATTTAATCTTAATAATGTAACTACATAATATTTTCTTTTATACGTGGACGAATAAATATAACTATATATCTACCATAGAAATCGTAGAAAGCTACCAAATTTTAAAAGTTAAAAAGATAATTAAGATCAACAGCGCAAGCATAATTTTAAAATCAACTAGGCTACTGGAAGGCATTGCGTTTAAAATAGAATATAATGACTGTTCTTGGCATACTATTGAGTATAAAGAATAGGGTTTATCAGCATAATATAAAGAGAAGGCTTTATTATCTTTAATTAATTTTTTCAAAGCTTTAAACAACACATATAATAGAATATAGTTGAAAATAAATTACAGCATCGAGCAACAAAACTTGATATCTTATCAATTGTTTATAAAATGTTACTTAAAAAAACTCGTCAGATGCATAATACAATTATTAGATAATGTAGAATTTAAAAAAATTAAATTTATTTTCTTCTTATAGGTTGCTTTGAACTTCCAGTCTTCTGTGGGAGAATTCTTTCACCTCTTCATCTAGATTACACTGGATGGCTGCTTTGCATGGAAGACATAGCTGAAACAATGCAGAGTTTGCTTTGAATGTCTTTGTCGCCAACTTTTTGATCTCTTCATACTGACGTAGACTCTAGATTCCAGAAGAATGTGATGGTGTCAGATTTCAGACGTTGCACTGAGTGGAAGGTGAAATGTGGCTAAACTCAACATTACCAAACAATTTCTCTTACTGGTGGAAGACTACAGTACAGCCAAGTAGGCTGTCGTTGTGAATACCTCCCTTTTCCTTTAAGAGTTATTTTTTAGTACATACTGTATTGCAAATATAATCTTTATTTTCTTGTCTCCCCCACTCCCATCTATATCCCTTGTATAATTCTATTAAAAAAGAAATTCGTAACAATACCCTGCCCAAATCTTTGTAACGTGTGGCGGCTATGTAAACTTGTCCCAATGTGTACTCCTTAAGTCCTGAAATAAACTAAAACGAGCACAATACTGCATACTACCAAAAATTATTTGTCATTAATTGTTAATTTAACATTCTACATGCACAAAAATGTTAATTTATATTTTTTGTATAACTTATTACTAAGAGTACTCTTCATAAACTGTCAGGCAGATAAATTTTAATTAAAGCAATGGTTGTAAACTTATATAACATTTATTAAAAGTACATGATAGATTAAAACATTTAGAACGTTCAACATAAATCACATTAATTAAATCACATCAAGTATTAATCAATTGTCACATGAATAAACTTTGGATCAAATAAAATTGGTATACACAGAAAATTTCCATCACAGTCCTATTTTCCATTTCTTTTTAACATATTTCGACCTTTCTCCATTGCAGATGCACAGGATAGTTTATCTTTATGTGACATATGTTGTAGCTTAAGTAGGTTTTCGAAATTGTCTATGTAGATATCCACAATTTCTATTATCCGAAATCCAAACCGGTTTATTAGAACTGTGATCATCGTGTGATTATTCATCGTGGAAAAAAATATAACTCTAAAATAATTGTATTCACAAATAAGTGCTACTTAATTTCTGTACTTATAATAAATTATTTATATGTTTGATAGCTAATAAGTTTCTACTTGTCATTTAAAATAATTATACAATACGTAAATACAGAAACTATAATACTTTGTAAATAAATATTAAAAGTATTGTTCATTAAGAACAGTTTGTTAACATAAAAGATCCTTTAAAATTGAAATATATGACATCTAAAGATTTGCTTAAAGCTATTATTACATTAGCGCCTTGTTATACATCAAAATATTTTGAATAAAACATATTTTACGAGCACTACAAATCATAAAAATATCTTTTAGTATTAGTGTAAAGTTTAAATAGAAGTGTTTAGGTTTTTTTTTTCATTACATAATTTTCTATAAAGCCATGGCTTCTTTCTCCATTGCATATTTGTAGGATACTGTGAGTAAGGCAGGTTATGTACATTTGTCGTACGAAGAAAAAAATCCTCTTCCAAGAATCCTGGCTCACTTTTAAAGCTCGAAATCCATCTTGTTAATGTTGATGCATTGGGTAGTAAAAATTCTGCCTTTTTAAATATTTGTATGCCCTTTGCGAATAGAAAAATAAAGTAAGAGCGAATTCTTTCATTTTTTCAGAGTATACTACCTTATGTTTACTACTATTTCTATTGTTTATACTTTACACAAACATATGTAAAGGGATCCATTTAAAATTTTTGTTGTACTATTTCGATAAGTCTTTCAGGTGCATTCAACTTTTTCTTAACACTAAAACTAACTGCTCATTGACTTAACCGTTGCTTCTCGTCTTTTCAGCCGCTGTTGAGGAATTTTAACTAGTTGAAATCTCAGGTAAGAGTACAACATTAGATTACACCAATGGTCACTGGCATCGGGTGTGGTGTTTTCAAAAAAATTTACTTAAATCCAGGTCTGTCAAGGGCGACCAACTTCTTACAAAATCTAACGCACTTCAATTAAAAACTTCGTCCACACATTGTGTGACTGAAAATCACTTAGTAAAGAAAGGGCAAATACAATTAGAGAGAAGAGTACAACATTAGATTACACCAATGGTCACTGGCATCGGGTGTGGTGTTTCAAACAAATTTACTTAAATCCAGGTCTGTCAAGGGCGACCAACTTCTTACAAAATCTAACGCACTTCAATTAAAAACTTCGTCCACACATTGTGTGACTGAAAATCACTTAGTAAAGAAAGGGCAAATACAATTAGAGAGATTTATAAGACAAGTGCCGGGAACAAAGAGCAAGATATGGACCCCACTAGGATTTATATTTTGGATAGAATGGAAGAAGAAACCCACCGCAAATTTTTGAACAGACTCCTGGCCTGGGTAGCAAACAAGAGACACCGTGCCGACCAATCAGGCCATGTCACGTGATGTCAAGTGATGGAATAAAGGGTTATAAAGGGTCTCGACCAATGGACAAAAATCACCTGATTCTACGTTGTTGTCTACACAGTGCACTACGGCCAGGTCAGTGAGTATTAGATAGAGAATACGAGTATAAATCAAAATAATTCAATCAATGTTATTATACAGAGTTTTAGATATTATACACTGAAGTTTAGGGTAGCAGCATCCTGCAGCACTAACGGAGCTCCACCTACTCTAACCCTCCTAACTCTTCATTAGAATAGACCTATCAATCCACCATTTACCCCAATATCTTTATGTTATCGATTTTTTATTTGCCACTCCTGGACATCCATGGGGGTTGCCCAGATGAAATTGACTCATCGCTTTACATAGTGTAGGCTCCATTAGAAGGTTAAGATAGACAGTGAAATGGACCCTAGTGAGGAGTTATTTCCATTATCACGGTTTCGTATAACTCAAATTATGCTATCTTGGCTATAAATAACAGATTTAACTTCAAAATAATAGACGAAAACTTCATGAAGGTCAATCAAACATAACCAATAAATGCTATAATACTCTATACATGACTAATTTTTTCTCTCTTTGGAGATCTGTCTCAGATTACACTCTGTGCTTCGAATACTCTAGAATCGTAGACAAAAAAAGTTTAAAAACACAACCGTGTGGTGTTACTTCCATGGTTGTAAGTTTGTTAATAGTTTGAATGATTCATTAACGAGGATGCAAATAATGAGAGGATAAAGTAAAGAAAAATAAGACTGTTGATAGATAGAACTGTAAATGAATTAATTAGATTTTATTTTCATCATACGTTTCCTATAATATATTAGCATTTTGGGCTATACCAACATATTAGGTGAATGATGAATAATAATCCTTGATATAAATAAATACAAATGTTCCTATAAATATAAATGTGTTGTATTTATATTAATCCCAATACTAAAAACAATTCAATGAACTTTGTGTACAAGCCTTAAATGAAGGATATTTAACACATTATTATCAAATTCATCATTCAACATTAGCTAATGATACGAAAATGTTTTACAAATATAAAGAAAAATCGAGATTTTTTTTAAGTAAATACAAATTAATTTATATTTCCTTTCTCTTATGTGAGAACGGGATAGAGTAATTTAGAATACTCATAGTATTGATTATTCTAAATTACAGTTACTAAAATCTTGTTTTTAACATATACAATCTAGAGCATACGTGGCAAGTTTCTCTAAGGTATACACACTAATTTGATAATGTTATAGCATTAAGTAACGTATATAAATTTAAATAAACTAAGTAATGTGCTTACAAATATCTTTTTTATATTTTTTAGCTAATTATTATTGAATTTTATATTAAAGGTGTTTGGTTATCCTTAAGAAAATGAATTTTCAATAAATTCACATTTTCCAAAAACTCGAAACTTGAAATCACCGCCTTAGTATCTAAGGTCAGGGACGGACGGACAGGCAGCTGTCTCAAGATTCACACACGAGCTGCAGCCTTGGCAATTACAATTCACTAACTAGTTCTAGCCACATTAAATTTAGTAAGCAACCGTCAACACTGTATATGTATAAAGTTGTGTCGTCTTAGCTGACTCTTAAGATTCGTTAAACCGTGCATGAGGCATCAGAGCAACCTTGGGAGTATCCCATGCGCGAATCACGGTATAGTTCATCCAGTGATAGACACCACACTTTGATATCACTACACAGTAAAATCTCCCAGTATGGAGAAATCGATCGCCATGTTTACGGACACCTCCTGATCGCCTGTTCACTACATCTTGTAGAAGTGTCTTCCTCTTTCGCCTAAAAATGGAAGAAGAAATGGAGGCCTCCCCGAACAATCGTTCCAGCCAATAAAACCAAGAAACTTATTATCACTGGAATGGATCCTACCATCCTGCTTGTATACTTGGTGCCTTTGGTACGAATATCTTTTCAATGAACCTGCTAATTTGTTTATGAGTATTACAAGAAAAAATACAAGACTAATTTTAAACCAAAAGCTCCCCAAGAAATTATCCAGTAGTAAATGGATCCACGAAATCTGCAGTATTAGCAACTGTAACATGTACATGTGGTACTAATAAACAAGCCAGCACTCCTATCGACAGAATACACACATTTCCATTAATTAATCGCATTAACTATTAGATTAACATACAACATTGCTGTAAAGATCAAAGAGGAAGTATTGTTGCCAGTATTGGCACAAATACCCCAAACCGCACAAGCAATGGTAATAAATGAAATGACTTCGGGTTCTATAGTCATCATTAGGATTTTCGTATGGAGTTAGGAGCATCTTTCCCCTTGTCCTTTATTTACTTGTATTCAAACTTTTAACTAAGTTTATAACTGTGATGATATTCGTGCCAAAACCACCGAATTTAAATGCAGGCTAGTTGGATCTATTCCAGTGATGATAAGCTTCTTGGCTTTATTGGCTGGAACGATTGTTTGAGGGGGCTTCCATTTCTTCTCCATCTTTCGGCGACAGAGGAAGACACTTCTAGGAGATGTAGTGAACAGGTGATCGGGAGGTGCCTGTAAACATAGCGATCGATTTCTCCACACTGGGAGATTTTACTGTGTAGTGATATCAAAAGTGTGGTGTCTATCACTGAATGAACTATATCGTGATTCGCGCGTGGGCTACTCCCAAGGTTGCTCTGATGCCTCATGCATTGTTTAACGAATCTTAAAGAGTCAGCTAGGACGACACAACATTATACTCATGCAATGTTGAGGGTTGCTTACTTAATTGAATGTGGCTAGAACTTGTTGGTGAAGTGTAATGGCCAAGGCTGCAGCTCGTGTGTGAAACTTGAGACAGCTGCCTGTCTGTTCTTCCTTCACAGCAGAGCTCAAGGCGGTTTATGTAAAGTTTCAAATTTTCTGAAAATAGGAATTTGTTTAAAATTGTTTTTCTTACGGATTATACAAACGTTGTATATACAAAACTTGATAATAAGTATCTAAAAATAAATAATAAAAGATATTTGTAAGAAGATTACTTAGTTTTATTTTTAATTTATATTCGTTACTAAATACTTTAACATTATCAAATTATTTTTTTTCTCCCACGTTAAAACCTCAAGTACTACAGATCACATGTCGCGTGTTAAGTATCGCCTAAGTATCGTACGAAATTTCCAGTAAATAGCTAAATATTTTTCTTTAAGGCATTA
Source organism: Homalodisca vitripennis (assembly GCF_021130785.1). Lineage (NCBI taxonomy): Eukaryota > Metazoa > Arthropoda > Insecta > Hemiptera > Cicadellidae > Homalodisca > Homalodisca vitripennis. Next base: position 113,271 of record NW_025776846.1, on the reverse strand, counting down.
TGCGGGAAATTTCGCTTCGCTATCACTCCACTAAATACTAAAGAGGACATGCACATCATCCACCTAGACGTTCCCTATGGGGACATGAAACTTCATGGAAAATGTTAACTCTATATATCTGAAAACATATTCTCTCTTTCAAATTAATATGCATTTTTAGAAGAAGTTATTATACAATTATTATAGCATATCCATAATTTAAAGTTTCATGTTCTTAATAACACACATGTGTAGTTTTAAAAATTCAATGAAAGGTTAAATTTGTTTTTTGTTCAAGGCGGAGTTTATTTTTTTATATATAATAATACAAAATTATACTTTACATTAATGTTATTACTGTTTTAAGATGCATATACAGAATAGTATAATCGTTATATTCTTACCAAAGGATAGTATGAATGACAGGTAGTAATAAACCTACTAGATTTCAGGAATTAGAACTAATGACTATGGTAAGTATTGTTTATACTGTACACGTAATGGTTATATAAGTTGTTTTATAATAATGGTAACTGTACACATCCATTATTGTCCAACAAATAGTGTTCCTAGTTTAAAAAAAAAACTCATTTAGTCATTATCAGTCAGTATTCACCGTACTGCTAAGGTATTTTATAAAAAAGGTATTGTAAATCTGTACTACCACAAAACTACACCGTAGGTTTGGTAAAGTTCATAGAAATTATACAATTCCAAACAAATAATTATGTGTAATCGAACCAGTAGTTTGATCTCTAGAGGTTATGAGAAAGCAAATGTTTAAAACTGGCAATAATTAGTATAAAGCCAATTGATTTTTTTCTTTTGCAAGATGCCTGTAGGTCGAAAACGTGTGCCTCTGTTTGTTTGTTTATTTGTATTACTGTTTGTTAAGGCGTCCTCATGTGCACACAATAACATCCGAAAGCCTTCAGTTACAATATTCAAATTTTGCATAGATTTCTCTCTTCACACAAGGAAAACGTCAATACATAAATTGGTCGATGCTGACGGCAATACGTTTTAGTGTCACGTTACTTAAATAATCAGTTAGTGGCAATGTTTGAATGTAAAAATTCCTGTATAGGTTAAATATTAAAAATATACCGGTTTATCTATAGTATTTCATAATTAGTGTTAAACGTAAAATAACAATTTTAATTTTCTTAACATTAAGTTTATTTTATATTTATTACCAACCATATTGTTTTGAGCGAGAAACTTAGGAAATAACTTAAAAACTTTTGCCTTCGGAATCTGATGCTGCTTCAAACCTGGTGGTGCTTGGGTATTCGGGTGAGGAGTATTCAGCTGTCGAAACTTGCTCCATATCCTTCAACTTGACATCAGAGGATGCCGTTTCTGCTGGTTGCTAGGAATGTTTCTGAGCAGACCAGAGAGAGGGCAGGAGATGACGGAAGTACAGCACCCTCTTCCAGTTTCCCTGTAAGATCTTTTATATCGAGGAACCCTGCTTCGGCGTTGTTTATATTCAGTTCCGTGAGGAGGTCATCAACCACTTTCCCCCATTCGTCTTCTTTCACTCTGTCCTCTACGATTCCCTTTAGGAGACAAGGGATTCAAGGCCTGTTCCCTCTAGTTCAGTGTTATATCAGGACGTCTCCTGGGTCTAAATTTGTGGAATATGTATCTAACTTAAACAAAAGTAGTTTTGCGATATTATAAACTTGATTTAATTTTTTTTTATTTCTAACTAAAAAAAGAATCTGTAACATTACATTGTTTATTTTACAAAGGTTTAGTTTTCTACACGAACATGGGTCTTATCGCTTTTATTAATATTGAGGATGATTATTTATTTTCTACACTTTTGCAGTTTACATAAATATATAGATCATAATATATGAATATATCCACACAAAATGAAAGGCATAGTTTTAGAATCTGCCCCATTCATTCCCCACTTATAGTCAATTTATAGATTTGTGCGAATTAAATAAACTGAAAATACCTATTTTAATTTAAAATGTCACCTAACTTGCATGTCAATATATGTAGTTCAGTGTATAATCGTATAGACCAGAGATACATAGAGGTTCAAATTTGCATATTTCCACCATTGCTGAGGGCGGCTAACTTTGTCACAAGCGCTTTTTAACCTACCCTTGTTTGCTGACCCACCAAAAACTTGTTATTTCTGCCACTTCACATTATTGCACTGTCGCGACAAGACCAACTAAACGAGGATGTAATATTCGCAAGCAATAATAAGAATATTTAAATTGCATAATTTTTCATCCTTTAGGTAATGAATGTAATCGAATGCATTGTATTAATATAAATAGGTTGGTGATGCAATTAATATTCTCAGCCACCACGAAATAATTACAAAATAATCTCGTAAGTTTTTAGCCTTTTTCATGACCATTCTATCGCTGGTCACTTACTGTTCATTATTCTTAAATATCTCGATAGAAACATCGCAATTGGAGAGTGAGGTTAATTGCTAAAGCCGATTCAGTAGCTTCCACATAAACTGCGATCTATTAATTATAAATTATTCATCACTAGATTTTACGGTAACGTCGTCTTCGTAACGATTTTGATCTGTAATGTAAATATATGTTCATTTTTTTTATGTGCAGTTTTAACTCCCAATGTTAAAATAAAATTGTATGGATAATTTTTATTTTATCGAAACAAACTGCTTGTGTCAACACGATTGATACATTAAATTACAGTGTTTTATAACATGGAAATATGTATTTTTTAATATTAAAAAAAAACTGTATTGTAATGTAAAGCATATTTCGCAGTGAAATAGTACGTTTCTTGCAATATTGATCTCTATAAGACATTAGTTGATTTATTAATTTTTGCCCTTAATAATGAATATCGAAAAAAGCTTTTCGTACTCTCGACCATACAACGTAGGGCTTAGATATGTTAAAAACACGATTTGCTTGAGTGCTTTTTTCGATATTTTATAAAAACTTAGGTACAAAAAAATAGCTTCCCTCCTACTCTAATAGGTGGGAAGTGCGTAAGAGAATTTGGTAAATGTGACATTTACCCATCAGATAATAAGCTCACTACCTAAACACACAGGGTCTATTATATATCTTATCATATAATAAAGTCTTGAAGAAGCTTAATATTGGTACCGCGTCAGTCAAATAGTGTGGCTTAATGCGGAAAAGGCTAAGAAACCAGAACCCCAGTATGACCACACACACACACACACACACACACACACACACACACACACACACACACACACACACACACACACACACACACACACACACACACACACACACACATATATGCTGTGTGTATATTCACATATATTTTCCAAGTTACTCTTACATCGGATTTTACATTTCTCATTTTCTCTTTATATGCCAACCAGACATGTAAATAGTCGTCCTTAGGATGTCATAAGATAAATTTTTGGAAAAGAAAAAAGAAATTTGATCATTACGATACAAAATATTAAGAAGAATTTTCGTGTCTCATTAACAAGAAAGACTTTCAAACACAAAGAAAATTGTTCCGACATGGTTACCTGTTAAAATAAGAATTCTTTTTTTAAATCCTGAAAAGTATAATCTTATGAATGTTGATGATGGTTTATAGATACAATCTGTTAATAACAACATACAGAGTATAGTTCTACAGCCTTAGAGGGAGAGACTTTGTATTTGCTCAGGCAATTAGGGTAGCAATAGTGAGAGGAATAATTTACTTAAACTAGAACTTCGATTACGACTCATACCTACTGATGATTCTGTGAGTGACCACCATATTAAACATGCTGATGGGTGTCGCACAAGAATTACAAGAAGGAGATTACCCAGATGCTTCAATGATAGCTATGGCACGCAGCATTTATCATCAATCACAAGGGAAAAAAGTAAATTTAAGAAATAAGTAACCTTATTACACTTATTACTTATACAGGAGGATAGCATTTAGTAATTGGATTCAATCGCCTATCCCAACTGAATTATTTGGTCTACCAGAAGGTTATATACTCTGTCCTTAACTACTAATTTACTGGTTATCAGAACTGCCCCAGCGATTCTAACGAAAAGACAGTAACCAATTAGTAAGATTGTGAAGATATTTAAACAAAAGCGATGTTCACTCTGTTGCGATCTATTAATGATTGAGATTAATCGGTTGAGATAGAATAAATTAGTAACTTGTTTTACCATAAATCCAAGACAGGTGTAGTATATCCAGTTCTGATAGCTAGCTAGGATGGCCTCTGGGCACTCTTCCTTGTCCTGTGTGTGGCAACGTCTGAGCAACAACCTCAGTGGCTGGCCGGTGAAACACGTGGAACTGTATTGTAGCATTTGCTGCTCAGGCAATTTAAAATTTATGTATTACATATTTATAGGAGAAAATAAAGGCGAAAATATTTTCAATTTAGTTAGTGATGTCAAAGTATAGGTAAATTAAGTTATTTACTATCTCAATAAAGAGTCTGCGCATTTATACAGTTAGGTTACAAGGTTTGTTTGATAGTTTAGTTTGTTAACGTGATTTAGAATACGAGAAGTCTAAAGATTACTTTGTTCTCTCTGACCTTGTAATTTCATAGTTGGAGGCAAATCAAAGGATTGGATTTAGTTAGCTAGTTTACTGGAAGGGGAGGTATAAACATATCTACGACACGCGATTCTCGGTGATTTTTTAGAGTTTATTTTGCGGTTAATTTAGTTGGTGGGTTGCGTCTTACCTCTTTAGGTTCCCTGTACCTACCTGCGCGGGATTTTGAGGATATTGTATAAATTTTTATACAAAAGGGAAATAAAAAATATTTAAATTCACTTAATATTTATAACATACAACTCACGTTTTAGGACTTATTTTGAGGTGATAACCAAGTATTTCAACCCAGATCATTCTATTATAGCTGTTATTATATTATAATTCTGTTATAGCTTCATAGAAACAAACTTCACTATCGGTAGTTTAATAAGCTATCAAGAGGGTTGAAGCAAGAAATTGTGACGAATTGGCAGGTCGTCAACTAATAGAAGTACTATTTTGCATCTCCAGACATTTATGTTGGTTGAATGCTGTTAAAAATATGGTCATCATTGTTTAAGTTTTTTATTTATGTGTACATATTTAATAAGTTTGTAAAATAGTAATTTCCATAAAAATAATTACTTGTAAGTTCTATTTAAATTTCAAAGATTGTTTTTATATCTGTAAATTTATTATGATATAATCGACGGAATGCACTTTCAATACATCAGACTCAACCCTAGAGTGAATGAGAATGAGTTTATGTATAATGCATCAGAGTCACAACTACTTGAACATTCACTGCAGTCTGAATTTGGGTAAAATTAATAAAGATTTGGATATTTACTGTCAATAAATGTACTAAAATAATAAAAGTATACTAAATTTTTCAATGTCGTCAAAAATGTTTGAACAGTGGAACAATTTAAATTGCTATAAGTTGAACGGAGGTAATAGTTCTCCTTTAATCCTGTTAAGGCTGTTGGGATACGAGAGTAATATGTATTGCGATACAGCCTGAGCCACCACCTGCGCCTTGCCGCTTCCTGTTCCTGCAGGATACACTCAGGATATTGAGCTGTCATCCTTTCTCAGCCGGTCCCGTCTCATATTACATATTAGCTTTGAAAAACAAATATGTGTACAAACTACGGTATTACTTTATAATAGTAAGACTAATAATTAATATATTTACCCGTAAAATATCTGTAACTAATACTGCAAAAGTTAGGTTTATTGTGAAAAGAAAATTAGATTTTTTAATTTAAATTACGATTATATTTCAATCTCATTAATATCTTGCAATTTAAACCCTAATAATGGGTTTAAAATAATGATATAAACTTGATAAAAAGTTACTTTATAGTAGATTGACAATAACTAAATTGTTTGAGTAGAAAAGTGTTATATGTATTATAATACTGATATTATTAACTATTATAAAACATAATTAACAATAAAAACTCATGAACATACAAACAGATTGAATTGAAAATTGGCAATGAAAGAGTCAACGACCCATCAAGGATCGCTGATGAATTCAAAACGTTTTTGCCTCGGTTGGAGCGGACCAAGGACTTGGTCAGAGTCAACGGATCCCTCAATTGGCGCCGAGCCCAGCAGCTTCCATGGCTCTTGGCCCCGGTCACAGAGGAGGAAATTGCCAGAGTGTTAAGAGACTTTCCATGTCTCTTAAAATAGTCAAAGTCACTCCAGTATTCAAGAAAGGCGAATTCCTTTTCAGTTCAAAATTATTGCCCGATCTCAACCCTCCGGCCTTCAGTAAGGTTTTGAAAAGGTCTTCTTTATTCGGATTGTGAAAATCTTAAAAAACACAATCTGCTATCAAATAACCAATTCTCTTTCCAAAGTGGTAAATCAACTATAGACACAGTCGTACGTCTAGTTGATATGATAGTAGAAGGAATTGAAATTCGAAAAGATACGTTAAGTGTGTTTCTCGATTTATCTAAAGCTTTTGACTGTGTTAAGCACAGCGCCCTACTTTACAAACTGGAACGTTATGGGATACGAGGCGTGCCGCTCAAGTGGCTCAAATCGTACCTAACTGTGAACACCTACCACGCACTATCGAAGAAGAAAGGGTTGAGTTACGGGGGTCCCTTAGGAATCTATAGTCAGCCTGTTATAGGCTGATCGCTATAGGTTAGGTTAGGTTAGGTTACATAGACGACTCGTCCAGTATGCAGATGACAAGACTCTTTGTTTTAAGATAAATTCAATCAGAGAACTCGAAATGCTAACATTCACTGAGCTCAACAGTACTATTCAAATCTTCAACGAACTCAGTCTCAAAACAAATCCTGATAAATCAATATTCATTCATTTCGGTCTGCGACAAAGTCAGTCAGAATACAGTTCATCAGCCATGCTGGATGAAACTGATATCGACATGATCTACTGAACGAAATTCTTTAGAATACACGTACATGGGATTTCCATATAGACAGTGTGTGCTCAAAGTTATCCTCAGGAATCTATAAATTGACCCAAACTATTCAAATATTAGAGATGTAGCCTCGAAAAGTGTTTGATAAATATGTATATATAATAATAAACCTTTTTATCACTTTTTAATTTTCGTACAATGTACATTTCGAATTTTGGGAATTCATCTTCAGGTACTAAGGTTAAGTTAAATTATGATATTTTCATAATAAAAGTCTACGAAAAGTACGGAAATAAAAAAGTTTAAAAAGTGTTTTAAAAGGTTTATTACTATATACATATATATTGCCCAGCCCAGGTTCTGATGATGGCATATCATGGAGTAATCTACCGACCTCTCTCCTACGGATTGGTTTTTTAGGGAGGTTGCACAAACACAAACTTTTCTAGATTGTTTTAATTTCAATAAAAGCAGTCAGAATAATTGCAAAATTACAATAGAGACAGTCGTGTTGGCCAGTATTTAAAAGTTTGCAGCTGTTGATACTTCTCTACCACTATATTTTGGAAGTCTCTTTTTTAAGTACAAATGCGAAAAATTTAAGAGGTAGTAATGTACACTCTCATGAAACCAGAGGCAGGTACAATTACCGCACTGCGAGACACAGGACGGTAGTTTATGAACGCTTGCCTTCACAGGCAGGCGCTCAATTTATTAACAGACAGCTAAACTAGTATGCCCAAGGCATTTAAAGCTTGTCTGAAATCAGCCTTAATCCAAGCAGAACTTATAAAAAAGGCGATTTTTTAACACACGATTGGGAGACCGTTGAATTGGCTGACTGACACTGCGGCTAGAGTGGACAAGTTTGAATGAACGAGATTAATAATGGAAAATATTGTATGTATGAATGTGTCCAATTGTGGTGAATGAATGGAAAATTTTAGTTGACGTATAAAACTGACAATTGCAATACAATGTTGCACATTTTTTATGCAATAATATATGAATTATTATTATTACTATTACTATTATTATTATATGAAGCCAAGATAGCATTTTTAAAACAATGAAGCCTACCAGTTTCCGGTTTTACAGTTCTACAAAACGCCTAAAACAACCGATTAGGTCCTCGTGGGGGAAATTAAAACCCTTGTCCAGACTTTCAAACATTGCATAGCGCTCTCTTGCATTTGCATGTTAGTCAATTCATTTTTTTGGAATTGTTTGCAGTTGCATTTGTACTTTTCATAATTTACTAGCTGTTGAACCAACTTTAAAAACAAAGTACCAGATGTTTTAAAGACAAGCAGTACGCCGTTAGTACGTAGCTCATGTATACACGCTCTAGCGTTCTGAGAAATCTGCTCATTACAAATTACAATTTTGTCCTGTCATGGTTTATAGTGAAGGCAGGAATATCACGATATTAATAAGATCAGGACTTTATCAGAAAATTTGACTTTAATTTTTATAAATTTACATCAAACCAAACAATTGTTAAATACATGATACGCTAAACTAATACTGAAACCAGTCTGTTCGAATAAGAATCGTATTTGTTCAACGTAGATATTACAAGTTTGTTTTTAAGAAATGATTTTAAAATATAGAATGGATGTTGAAAATTGATAAAATAATATTTAAATAGTTCAATCTATTCAAGATGGTTATAAAATGTTCTACTTGGATTACCAATTAAGCCTCTCATTGTCTCATGTTGGCAGAATCCAAAACAACTCACAAAAACTAATCTAAATTGCAAGCCTTGGTTACGTGGTTAGTCGGTTGCAATAACGGTTACCATTTTAATGGAAAAGACATTTCTTAGATACTTCCACAATAAATTTATTAAAAATAGAGCTTTCGCCGGTTAATGCATCCGCTTAACCGGTTATGTTGTCGGTTACCATGTCGCTATGGTAATGTTACTGCTGATGAGGTTGGCGCCTGTTGACAATCCGCTGGAACCATTTTTAGCATTTATTCACTGTACGATTCTTCATGTTGTTTTATTTACTAATACATTATAAATTAAAGAAATTAATATTTCGAAGTATGGAATTCTAGATTATGTACTTTTTAAATTGGTACCAACATTTTATGAGTACATTACAATTTCAACTTAAACAATTGCTTTAATGTAAACAGTATAATGTCTGTACAATTACTATAAGTGATGACTATACTTTACTTTGAACTGTAAGGTCTCTATAAGTATATTTTGAAGTTTACATTTGTTTATTTATTTAAAATTTTAATAAACATCTCTATTTTGTATAGACGTATAAGAATAGATCGTAAGAAATTGTAAGTGACGTAAATTAAATATTCTGTTAAAATTAAATTAAAAATTGCTTACTTTCATAGGTATAGAGGATGCCATACTCGTCATGTTCCTTTCTTACTAGAAATAAATGAAATATATGCCGTACATATTTCTAGTATTTATAAAACAGATTGTCTTTTACATTGATTTACATGTAAATAATTATAGGCTATATGAGATGCAGATTGGACAGCCTGTGGTCGGAATATTGGGCTGACCGGAGTAGGCAGACTCCATTTCATAAAACCTTCTGGGTTGTTGATATAGTCAACTTTGGCTTTTTTTGTAGGGGCGTTAATGTTAATAATATATTAGGAATAAAATATCACGTGTTTTTTTCTTACGTTTATAAATACGTTTTACCTAAGTTTATTTACCACACAATGTGTATTTTTCACTGTTTGGGAAAAAATATGTAGTTGTTTTTGTACCTGTTATATATTTGGGGTTCTGTTGTGTCTTCATTTGAGGCACAATGTGCAGATGTTTGTGATAAAAAGTGCCATATTCTCTTTGCTAATAGTTTAACGATTGTAGATAGAACATTTAGAATGATGGCCTGCTCCAAACGAGGATCAAATGTTACAACTTAACACGTTCTAAGAAAGTAATGTATCATAGTTTCATACTTAATTCAAAATATTCAGGCAGTTCATAGGATACAAAATTTCCACAAAGTGATGTTATTTTACCGCTAAAATCTTTTCTTTCTTCTATCACTTCGTTCTCTAGTGGTATGTTGCCGGAAAGAGCACAGAACAAAGTTCCACAAAAGTTTTTATATTTATAATGTTCTGACTAAATTCCTATGTGAAGTTGATTTGAGAAATTTGTACTCGTGCCGTCTACTTCATAAAGCTTTTAAATAGAGTTCATAGCAGTTTGTGACTTAACAACTTATAACTTGAATAGACGTATTTTTTGACAAACTGATTACTTAAAAATATATCTTAATTCACTGAATAGTACATGTCATAAAATCTATTCCACGGATTAAAATGAAGTATGCGTAAATTTTGTAAAATTCTACCACTTTAGCTCATTATAAAGCGTACGAAAATGCTTTCAATTAGCTTATTATGCTTGTACGCTTGTTATGAAGTTGAGGCTCTTCCGTGGGAGATTAACTACCAAAATTCCCGATATACTGCGGGTTTTTATAATAACCACAAAATGTCTCACACTAGTTGTGACCTGTGAGCTGAGGCTTTGAATGTTGACATCTTGCAATTGAAAATAAATACATTGCAAAATGGCTGCAACTAGCTAAAAGTAAAAAGGTAATACTTTCAACAGGACTATGTACTGTACTTTTTTGATAATAAAATCTCAGAGACAAAGAGAGAAATATAATTCATATTGTGATATTTTTCGAGGTTTCCTATGATATTTGTTAGTACATTTAAGAATTGACATCCTTTTTAGGTAGGATAATGGAGCTATAGTTAATCATAAATCTTAATCTACATAACAGTACACTATGTTAACAATTAATTTATAGTATTTTTATATACTAACGTAACAATGTTTTCAAGTGATATTTGTATAACAGAGTGGAACTAAAATCTTAAATAGTAAAGATTGGCATATTGTATAATGCATATTATTTAATGCTATGTGATTTAGAGTGTTTAAGTTACTCGGTCGAATTTAATATTTAGTGTTTCTCATTCTAATTTAGCAATTAGTATATAAAAGTAAGTTTAATAAGGAGTCATTCATATTGTTATAATAATTCCAAACTTATACTATTATGTTCAGATAAGTAACGTCCAACTGAATAGGAGTCACGCCCTGTGTCCAGGGACAGTTTCTGCTACATAAACACTGCTTTGGGCAGGGAGCACTTCAGCACAATAAATTTCAATAACCGATATTAGCTAATACTTTACGAGATAGTCTGTTTGAAATTAATTTTTGCTTGATCAACGATACTGTTTTATTTCAAAACTTTTCTTTACCCTGAAATATTTGTTTTACTTAATTTAAGTAAACTTAAATTATGATAAAATAGAGTACAAAAAAAGTGTAGATTTGTTATTTTAATGCCTCTCTCCATATTCTCTTTAAACAAAAAAACAAGATAAAACAAATATGTATAGACACTTGCATTATTTTATATATATGCAGAGAGGCATTAAAATAACAAATCTACACTTTTTTGTACTCTATTTTATCATAATTTAAGTTACTTAAATTAAGTAAAACAAATATTTCAGGGTAAAGAAAAGTTTTGAAATAAAACAGTATCGTTGATCACGCAAAAATTAATTTCAATATCTCGTAAAGTATTAGCTAATATCGGTTTTCCCAAACCGATAATTGTGAAGCGAATGTTGTAAGGAGCGGAACTACAATTCCAGAGGTTTATAAAACCCATGATAATGAGATGATATTCTGTACCGAGCAAAGAAACGTTTATAATGAAATTACGTAACGAGAAATAGCGATATTCTTCCTTGACGCGTCAAGATGTACAGGTAAAATATTTAATGCAAATATATCTAGTGCTCCCCAAGAACCGCAATATAGTTCTTACTTTGACTTCCTCGGGTACTGTTTCTACATTTCTCCCCCCCCCCCCTTCACAGCGAGGTGATCGTGGCGCGTTCTCTTGCGACATTGCAACTTATTCGTATGGGTTTTAGATATTTTGACCCGCAGTCAGCAGAACAATCGAATCATTCAGGATCTGATGTGTGGCGTTGTCTTATTGGTTATTCAGCTTTATTAAGATCACTTTTGGTACTTGAGACAATTGAAAGCAGACGTATATCTTGAATGTGGATCAGACAAGCTCAAGAACAAACATGAGGACCTGACTAGTGGGCGGCGTGGGATCACAACTTTACTTGTACCACAAAGTCTCTCTTTTATAGCTTAGATGAATTCGCATATTTTACCGAAATAACCGAAGAGCATTTAAAAACAAAAGTCATCAACAATCTCTAGACTGTTCCTTAATTTTACTAATTCACTCTTTACTAAGTATTCCTTCTTATTTACATGTTTTAACCTTTTCGCCGCTGTTGGAATTAACAAGCCTTACAATGCGATAGGTTTAACGGAATACATTTTACACAAGCTGGCTCGCATCAGACTGGAATTGGTCGGCTACAGTATTCATGGCTTCGTGTTGCATAAAAGTGTGATGTTTTATTCAGATAACCTTCTACTTTTGGTTTCTCGTCACGGCTTAAGTGAAGCTGATTCTGTTAAAAGTATCCCTAATGAATGTACAGATTAATGTCTTCTAAGTGCTTTTATTGTTCATTTATGTATTATTAATATTTTTAATATTTAAATGTAAGGAGATAATTAATATATCGTCTATTACTGGAATTGCATTACTTTGCCAAGCTATTATATATAGATTATAAGAGTGTTTATAATACGTCAGCACATTGATTGGCATCTATATTTTACAAAATATCTAAACAAGTTGGGCGCTTTGAAACACACTATATAAAAGACTTTAGTAGTACGTTTCGTAAAATGCCAATCATGTATATTACATGAATTATGGGTTTTTCAGGTGAGCAGAACCAATGCTTTTAACTTAATTACATATCGAAAGCAAACATAAACAAATATATTTGCAAGTAAATAATTACAGATAATCACGTAACCCAATTTAAATATGATGAATATGCCCGCGTGAAATCGACCCGGGTCTGTTTGACGATATGTAGCCATCACAATCAATTTGCCTCAATCAGTGTACACAGCGACCGTATATAACTCCGTAATGCAATAACGTGCTTCAGATGCTACCATGTTGGTTCCAGTTCATGCTTTTCACGTATATAAACTTTTTTCGATTCGACGACGTATAATTAAACTGAGAACTCTTGTTAAATGTCAAAATAAAGAATATTGAGACAGAATACAAATCTTAATACACCTACTTGATGTCACCCTCACAATCAAACATATTTTATTCTGTATCGTGAATTTAAAGTGAAAATTTATGCCAAATTTGTAAGACACACATTTTAGAACGATTTGTCAATCAATAACTAGTGATGTAGAAATCATTTGTAGACGAATATTATAGATATTTCTCGTAATGTAATTTAAGGAAAGACGAAACCGGTTTTTAACAAAAGTTTAAAATTTAAATTACTGCTAATTTGTAAAAAAGCTATTTTCAAAGTGGTATGTTTTCTTTTGCATCCATACGTTCTCTCCCAATCTTTATGGCAAGAAAGTAAAGGAAATATCTCCCAAAGTTTGGTTTCTTATGAGTCAAATTGTTGGTTAAGGTTGTTGTTGTTTAATTTACGTGTGTTTTAAATAATAAATACATTCTTGAGCCTCAGAGTTCTTTTTGTTTTAATTTTTTTTTAATTCTACTCGTCTCATGCCTTTGGATAGAGTTTGGGTTGATGATGTATGGGAACATCACATAACCATTTTATAGTAACTATGAAGTATAAGACTGTGTGATAGTTCATAATAAAAATACTATTTATAAGTGTTATGCTTTTTTTGCTTTTATAACTATTCTCCTGCTCTTTATAGCAAAAACCTAATAATACTCATAAATAATTCCCAGAGTTTGCTTTTATTGTTTATGACATTTTTATTAATTACTACAAGCTTCATCCTCAGAGCAATTTCTGCATAACATTTCTCTAAAATTCTACTTGTCTAATGCTGTTTGACATAGATAAGGTCGATGATATATTATAGAAGTGAGAGAATGTAGCTGACACATTTTATAATAAATACATGTTCGGGCACTGTTATGAAATTTGTAAATGTACTTGCAAAAATACGAAATTCCCGATACTTCGATTAGTACCATTTAGATATATTAAAGAATAAAATTAAAAGAAAAAAATATTTAATGAGTACTAGTGAATACAATTTGTAGATATTCTCAGATGTATAGCGCACTCCAAATATTACAAAAAAATAACTTTTAAAGTTGTTGAAATTATTGAACACAAATGAATGAGTAAAAAACTATAAAAAATACTTTGATTATCCAAAGTAAATCAGACTGGGTTTATCTCTGTATAAAACATTGCATAAAAGTCGTGATGTATGATCTAGTGATGTATAGCTGCCCAGTCTCTTATGTCAAAATGTTCATTTTTCATGGCAACGAAACTTTCCTCGAAGAGAAGAAAACTTATTTTGGGCTTATTTTAGCGGATTTTCGAGGCAATCCATCAAACATAAACACAATGTAAACAAATATATACATTTTTTTAATTATGTTTATATTTGTTTACGTTTATAGATATATAAAACATATTAGTCACTATTCTTTACTTCATAACAAAATATAAAATTTCATAAGAGACATTTCGAACCTTTTTTTGGTTGGAAAAATACTTTTAAACTCAACCCTTTTGTTATTACAATCAACAAAAATCAATTTTTTATGTATTTATAAACATTAACTAAATTTATCCTAAGTAATTAACAGTGTATAAAAGTTGAGTAATGAAAGTATATAAATATATATAAAAAGTGTATATAGAATTAAAGATTCGAAACCACCTGGTATCGTACAACACACAGGGATATTAATCACAGCTATTATAGTAATTTATATCGCTATTCGTGTTAATTTAAAAAGAGCCTATATCTATTATTTAAATTACTAACGTATGTGTATCAGTAAAATGTAATAGTAATAAACGTTGCCTGCTATTTATACTATATTATTATGTATTCGAATATATCCATTAAATGAATCGGTGATATGTAAAAGGATAACATTCCAATTTAGTCCATTTTCGGGTATGTGAATGAAACTGAATAACATTTTTCCTGTTTACATTAGAAAAAATATGTTTAACTAGAAAGATGTAGATATTGAACTCATGTTTAACTTTTCATATACTAATATCTGATTTTGAAGATCGTCACCTAGTTATTATGTATTTTATGGTTGGAAATGTTATCCTTTTAGACATTAATGAAATAAAAAAATCTTTTTAATTTTAAAAAACATTGTTTTACTTACAATTAACTTTATGTTGCGTACTAAAACAACAAGTATATTAAATTTAAATCTATTTTAAAAATACTTTTGTTTGACCTATTTTTTATATGCTTGAAAAAGTTTATTTTTTTATATAGTCAAGTTTTCCTATTCATCGTAGTCAGTTTCACTGTGGTTTTCCTCCACATTCTCCTCCAAAGGTATGGACTGGTCCCAAGCCAAGATCTGCTGATAGAATGTGAGATGGTCTTCCGGAACATAGCGAACTATTTTTTGAACATCCAATACTTTTTTGGCCTTTACTGGTAACATACCTTGGTATCCTTTTGCGGTTGGGGGTTTATTGATCCTGGTTTTTTTTAGCTGGAAGGTGCCTGATGCTGTTGAATGAATGAAAGGGCGAGCTATAACGTATCCAGGTCTTTCAGAGCTGTACTCAAAGTGCTTGTACTTACTGATGGAGAAGTCTTCAAGTTTGTTAATACTTTTTGTGGTTTTCTTTAAAACTGTAGGCCACCAGTTTTTGAACTCAATAAAGTCATTGTATTTGTAAACTCTTCACGACAAACTTCGGATCTTTCACTTTAGCACTTTCAATATTTTCATTGTACTGTATTGGTGTGTACACTCTGTCAAACTTACGGATAGCACGTTTAACTGTAGCAAAGTCACGGTCGCAAGGTAGGAAGCTGTCACCACGAAACGGGAAATAGTGATGAATTGCTGAAAAGCGGCCAGTCATAGTTAGTGTCATTAACATTCTTACAAGTGTGTGGTTTCTGTTCTGCCCACCACAAGCATCACTAAACACATAAAGTTCCTTTACTTTTGGGGGCACTTTCGTGTTTATGTAATCAAGAATCATACTGCACACTTCATTTGGACCTTTTTTACCGGAACCCTCATGGTATGTGTAAAAAACAGCTTCATTGGTTGTTAAGTTGTGCACAGAAAATACATACAACCATAGTTTTGTATTGTGTACACCTGAAAAGAATGAATTTTGGTTTTGAGAACCGTGAAATAAGATTTTAGAGGCGCGATTAAGAAGGACCACTTTTCACTAGGCAGTAAAGACGCCGAACACACTGATTTTAACAAGAGTTCACCAGGTTTACACATAATGAGTTTATGAAACAGTGCATATTCAAATAAAGTGCAGAAAATAAACAGTTACCTTTGTTTTCATGAGGGGTAACCGTGGTCTGCTGTTGTTGAGGGCCAGGTTGTGATCAGGAAGTGTGGAAATAGGCTGCTGTCTTGTAGGCAGGCGTGAAGACGGAAGATGTCCTTCACGGATTCACTCACGCACAATACGACCGCAAACGAATAGTTCATAACACTGTGGCCAGTCCTGTAGAGCACGGTAGAACGCGGGTGTCCGGGAACAGAGACGTTCTGGTAGAGATTGCCAATCCAGAGAACTGACTTTAATGTTAATGTAAATGTGCAACAAATAGAGATAAAAACTAATATTTAAGTAAGAGAGTAACACAAGGGGAATAAAGTCACGTGTTGAGTAAGTATGGTCAACAGTGGCTAGAGTGCTAAGTGCCCCAGGCGGGACTGAGAGTGTACTGAGCAAGCGTGCCGTTGCTTGCAAGGTGGGCAATACTGAGCCTTGATAAGTCAACCGTTGTGATTGGTTGGTGAGTGTACAGTAAACAGCTGATTCGTGGAAAAAAAATGGTTCATTGGTCTGTCACTGTACGTGAATATTTTAATCCAGTAAGGAATGGTATTGTAGGCACTAGGCCGCAGAAAGAGATATAGAATTAATGCAGTATATACAGTTTAGTAAAATAAAGGCAAATATAGAGTATAAATTGCCCAAAAAATATATACATAATTATTGTTCAATAAAAGTAGCCTTTTCATATTAGGCAATAAAAAACAAGTTATTTAACGCAATAATACTCAACAACACCATTACTGGCAATAATAATCAATTTTTCTGTTTTACATGGTGATCTAATGTCACCTTTTTGGGGACCGCCCTTCGTGGTCAAGAAGAAAATCCTTAATGAGTCTAGGTTGACATAATTTAATAATTCGTTTGTCGTCATTTTTAAGGTCTAGTTTGATTGAAAACAATTCCGCAAACCAGTCTTCAAAAGGTTAATCCAATGAAAAGAAATTTGAGTTTAATGTTTTGAAAATGTTTAATACATTTTATATCAGAAATAAGTAATACTATAATATAATACCTGTTAACAGCTGAAGTGAATACTTATTTTATTGAACTTATTTCAAAGTATGCATTCAAAATGCTCCCATACGGCTGACTGGGAATGTGCGTATCAGTTATAAAGGCTGGCTATTGCATTTTGAATGTATTCCCGTGGAATAGATTGAGCTTCCTGTGCTGTCCTGTTTGATTTCGATAAAATCTGTAAGCTGAGTTGGACAAAACTTTGTCTTTCAGGTAGCCCATTAAAAGTAGCCAAGTGAAGTTGGGTCTGGGGAAATAGCCAGCCCCATTGATAATAAATAATTTTTATTTGCGTTACTAATAGCTTTACCATAGTATACACTTGACTGATCAATTACAAAATAAGTTAGCCTATTCTTACATCCAATGTTCCTTTCACCGCTTAGCGTTACTTTTTTCTTCTATTAGTTTTCGCAGCCTATTTGACGTTCTATTAATAAATATACCCTACACACTCTCCTTTTATTATTGACACGTCTGACCCATATGGTTTACCTACAGTAACAGCAGTGTATGTAGAAGTGTTGCCATCAAGTAGAATGAAATGGCGGGTGCATATTGATACAATATTTGACGATAGTTTGACCTCAACCTCTAAATCGGTGTGCACATTGCTTTCTCTTTTTATAGTAACTAAGCTAAAAATATAGATATGTTAATAATTGTTTTACAAAATTGTTCACGAAGAATTACAAGAAGTGATTTTTTTTTATTTACGGTGTACTAAAGGGAGATAATAAATGGAGTACAATAGTCTAGGGTGTGCTGTATACGGTCAGGATTATATAAACAAGAATTTATCTTCATACAAACCATTGATAATCGGTACATTTTTGAGTATCTAATATGGTATTTGAAGTAGAAGGATACTGATTCATCGAATTAGCCGTGACCATCCTCTGAATTGTTTTATGTTTAATGGTCATAAAATGACATTGTATAATTAGGTAATATATCCAAGGTGGTGGTATGTCAGGCAAACCTTGCAGATTTCACCAGACCCGAATTCGCTTGGCTACTTTTAATGGGCTACCTGAAAGACAAAGTTTATCAAACTCAGCTTACAGGTTTTATCGAAATCAGACAGGATAGCACAGGAAGCTCAATCTATTCCACGAGAATACATTCAAAATGCAATAGCCAGCTTTTATAACTGATACGCACATTCCCAGACAGCAGTATGGGAGCATTTTGAATGCATACTTTGAAATTAGTTCACTCAAATAAGTATTCCCTTCAGCTGTTAACAGGTATAGTATTACTTATTTCTTATATAAAATGTATTAAACATTTTTAAAACGCCAATTTCTTCTGATTGGATTAACCTTTTGAAGACTGGTTTGCGGCACTGTTTTCAATCAAACTAGACCTTAAAAATGACACAAACCAATTATTAAATTATGTCAACCTAGACTCATTAAGGATTTTCTTCTTGACCACGAAGGGTGGTCCCCAAAAGGTGACATTAGATCACCATGTATACAGAAAAGTTGCTTATTATTGCCAATAATGGTGTACACAATTTGGTCGAGACATGTATTGTGGTTTAAAGTGTATAAAGTCGTCATAAGACTTAATTTTCACCCTGTATATTTATTTCCAACGGAAGGGAAATTTCCAAAGGAGGTAGTTTACTCCTTTAAATTGTACAGTTTCATAAAAACCACATTTTTTTATATTTTCTCCCTTAGGTGGTTATTACCAAAGAAGGTAGTTTACCGGATGTTGAGCTTATATTTTTGAAACTGAACATTCATACAGTGTAAACGCCCTCTTTTCAATTCCTGCAATAAAATATCTAACTTCTTTGCTATTGTTTACAACGTACAAATTCCCTTTTCAATATCTTGACTTTAATACTTTAACCTGCCGCCATTTTTGATGAGAGGATCTGTTTGATTCCTAAAAATATGTGATTCCAGACGTTTTATACACTATATAGCAGGTTAACATTTATAGTAATAAATGGGGTATTAACGAATCAAAAAGATACATTTATTTTACTTGACTTCCGTGACCTCACTCAAAGCTATTAAAAGACCTTTAGTAGTCTGCAGATCATAGATTTGAGTACTTTAATAGCATTTCCTTCAATTTCTTCAAAATTCTTCAGATCCATCTGTAATGTAACTCATAAATTTCTGTTTATAAAACAATAGTAGTTTTTGGAAAGTTCCAAAATAATTGTTTTTAATTAATCGTGCATGGAAGAATAATAAATTTTTGGATATTTGCCATCATTAATGTTAGTAAAATAGAAAACTGCGATTTGAGGATTTTAATCCATCTTCTTCTTAAAAGTGTCAGTAGTCAAACTAAAACGGATGGTTTGAAGGCAGCTGCCTTTACCTTTTACATTCCAACCATCGGCATTGTCTCTTATCGTGCCGTGCTGCTACAGGAAGTGTCTATATTGAGTTTTCTGTCTTTTTCCGTCATTGATGTGGATGTGCTGTTCATTGCGCTTGTGAAGTGACATGGTTTACACTTGCCCCAATCATTTTGCAGCCTCAGGTATATGCTGAATACTTACCATATGTTATGCTGTCAACCACGAGTTGGATGAACTCATATCGCTAAATATTGATTAGGTTTTAATTTAGATTTATGCTTAATAACAATCCTTAAGAATACCTGAAGAAAAGGATAGATTCCAATTATGGAAACGTAATGTTACATTTTGGTATAACTAAAATCTTTCGGGAATTTCTTCGATTATGACCAGCAGAATCCAAAACCACTTTAATATATCTCAATACGTATTAATTCTTTTTCAACAAAAATATAAAAATTATGTCTGTATGATAGTTATGTCTTTAATCCACAAATTTTGGAAATAATACAGACAAAACAACAATTTTTAAATATAAAAAATACATTTTAAGAATATTGTCAGTGTGACGTATCATTAACAATTCATAGCCATTTTGAATTAACATAAGATTTTGAGTTTTATGCTTTTTAGTATTTTACGCTTTAGAGCATTTTTCAAATTTGGTAGACCTTATAAGAGTGTTTAAACCATATCTTCTCTTAAAAATATCTAAGCCATAAAAACTTATAAAAGTGGTTAACTTTTAATTTTGAAAAGGTATTCAATGAGATATCTAAAATTATGTATTACACTCTGAGACATGGTAATAGCTATTTAACTTTTCCTGTATTCAATTTAAAACTCAAATTATAAAAAAAATTAATATTGATATAATAAATATTGGGTGAGATCTTGTCATATATTTTTAAGCTTACATATCCTGTCCTGAATATCTCAACTAACCGAATACAAGTTCAAAACGAAACAAAGCAATTTTACTGCATAATATAAATACAAATCTACGTTATTTTTAGCTAAATTAATATAGAACGAAATCGACCATATGACAACATATAGGAGTTTCTAAACTGATATGAAAGAATATATTCTGAAATATGCTGTATGATTTTCTATTTGATTAATATACTTGACTGGGCTTTCAAAAACTAAGAATCCTTAAACAAATAATGAGTTAATTTTCTTAAAATTCAGTAAATACAAAAAAATAATAGGCATTTAAAGTGCTCAAACAAAACGTTATTATTTATTTAAGAAACTTTGACTTACCTACGTATCCTAAAAATATTAAGAATCTTATCCCCAAAACACTGTTGCTTGTGTATTTTCTCTTAATGGTTGTTAAATAATGTGGTGGAATCTGTCATTAGCGTCATGCTCGTACTGCATAGCACCAATAACACTGCCATAAAACCGACCATGGCAGATACCGACCAGATTTGAACGGAATTGAATTGTTAATGAAACAGCACATGACCTTAATGTCTATAACAGTGTGTATTGTTTTTTATTACGGTTATTATATCCAGTAACATTTTAAACCTTCTAATTTTAATTTCTATCCGATAGTTATACGCACCCATAAGTTGCTGGAAACTTGCTTTGGAAAAAAGTAAATTGCTTTGAAGGTAATGTTTTCTGTTATTTATATCTTCTACAAGTAAAAATGTTGCAATCTATTTATAATGTAATCTACAAACAATTATAATATATATCAGCTCTTATTTTACTTCTTTAAAAACAATCTATAAAGCTCTGTTACTGTTTGAACTAATATTACATTTAACATTATTAAATAAGCGTTATCTGGATGGCACAATAAACAGTTGTCAATTGGTTACACAGATTCTGGTAAGTACAATCGTACATGGTCTAAGTCTATAATTTGTTTATTGGGATGCGCAAAGCCAAAGGGATAGCAAATACGCAATACGATTAGAACAGAAGCAAAGGGACAAAGATCAACTTTTGGCAGATTACTCTGACCTCAGTTTATTCTAGTTATAAGTAGCTAAAATTAAAACAGTTTATTGTTGTGGCTCTCTAGCAGTGCTTGCCCAATACTAGTGTTGTCATAGCGTATCACATAATAACATATTTTATTGTTTAGTACTCAGTTTTAAAATCGAACTATCTACCTAATTTATCAACCGATTTTATTAAACTTAGTATTATTAAATTTGAACTAAAATTATATAAATAAAACCTAAACATGTTTACTGTTATTTAAATGCAGTTTAATTTATTTACGTGTGAAATTTTTAAGACGCCACAGTTTTAAAAATAAACCGTGAATAATTAAATTTTTATGTACGTAGGTCTTTAATTGAAGCTATATTCCAAACACAGCTCATTAAAATAGGCCGTTCGGAAATAAAATGTTAGAAATATACAAACAAAGTTGCGGCTATTTCGGCAATTTATCTAGTTTTGAAAATTTTGAATACTTCCCTTTGTCTCAATCACACAGACAAAAGAAAAGATACGTGATATGAGATCAGACTATTGTGGTTGCTAGCCCGCCAATGTTTGTACTCAAATACTGTTGGTTTCCCATGTAGTCCTTGCATTTAAATGCATTTTAATACTAGAACCGCACACAAAATTTACACTTATCATTGTGCCAGACGTTGTATCTTGATATTATAATAGTAAAACAGTGTAACACGTGATATAAAATTAGTATCTATATTTTTATTTTGATGTACACACTTTCCAAAATGAATTAAATTTATTCCGATGAGTCATATACAAGAAACTTTACTGTTACTTAATGTGACATTATAATTTAAAAAAGTTTATTCCATATTACTACTCCAATATACTTCACGACATGGCAATAATTAAACTGTCTATTTGTTTATGAATGAAACCAAACAAATTCGTTAACTGCAGTGCTGGTTTTAGTAAAATTAATTTCACAAAAGGTTCCCACTCTTCCAGCAAATAACACTCATTATGGAGAACATTATTGTTATACATAGAAACTTTAGTTTACTATAAACTTATCAAGCAATGATTTCTTTTTAAATGCTGTGTTATAAAACTATAGGAGTTGCTGCAAAATCTCTCCATGATAAATATAAAGTATATGTAAACATACACAATGAAAAATATAGCTATCTTTATTTACACTATAAATATCTTTTAAAGCTATCAGAACTTTTAAAAGGCTATTTAATAGTTTAATAGTATATTACAGTTTGTGAATATTTGAACTCACAGTACTACAATCTGATCAATAAGTACACTAAAAGTTAAAATTTACTGATCGGTTAGTGATCCTACAAGTGTTATTGGATACTGCGTATTGCATCACAACCAGCAGTGTTTTTCACTTCCAAATATAATTAAAGGTTGTGTTTCTTTAGTACAGCGATAAAAGAGTGGAACGTAATGGGTATTGCAATACGAACGTTGATCGTACCATTGAAGCGCAATTTCATTAGCAACCAAAGCAGTTTAAAATTGGTAAATGGTTGCAATAGGGGTTATAACAAGTTGTAAGTGATCAATGGGAAACCGGTCTTTGTAATTTAGGTTTATAATTGTCGTCCGCTGAAGTGCTAAAGGGGTGTCGACATAAAGTCATTTTTAAAACTCTGCAATCGATCGGTACCAAGCGTATTAGTTACGTTAATCCGCAGCATATTATTCACTATTAAAGAAATATCAATTGTTCGTATTATGGAAATTGTGATAGCCTAACTGTACGGAAAAAATGTGTCTAAAGGACTTTTGAAATATTTAAATGCCCATAATGTTCTTCACATTTGTTTGGTATAATTTTAAGAAATTGTCAGTTTGTTTGTATCTTTCACATTATCTTGAAGCACACTTTACTCCATGCAATCTGTGAATGAGTTTTTAGAAAATTCACAGATTGCGTAAAGTGTGCTTCAAGTAAATGTGAAATATATATACATACATCTTTTTTTTCTTCGGACAATATAACAACCTCTAATTTTGCGTTGGAAATATACATGTTTGGAACTAGAAGTAAAAAATGTAAAATAAGAATCACTCACAATTTTGGTTAACTTCTAGTCCTCTTAATAATAAAACTGAAAATTGGAAAACCTACCTTATGTTTAATATATGACTAATTCCATTATATTAATATAGGAATCTAGTGTATTACACCACAAGTGCTTTAAATTATAAAAGCTATGAACTTCGACTTAGGAGTTCCTCTAAATTGGTCCAAAATAGTTTAAGTATCCTAAAATCATGGGAGTTATTTAATCAAATACTCGGTATGTTACAATCGCGTGCGAAGCCGCGGATACATGCTAGTAAGTTAATATTTAAGATGACGAAAGGTTTATAAGATAAATCTTCTTACTTACAAGCTTGGATAATAGGATACTTTCTAGGCAGAACAAGTTATCTTTGGATAAAGAAAGGCTAAAAGTTGGTTCCAACATATTTTTGAAATTGCCTCTTCGACGAATTCTCAATTGTGTACTTGTTCATTCTCTGTTAAAAACCTATCTAAATATTTAAAACTATTCTTCAGTTTAGGTCTAATATAACTAGGTGATGAAATAAATTCCGAGGTTCTTTTTTACTGCTTGTCATTTATCTATCTATACGTGCTGTACTGACTAAGTATCTAATAAGAAAATACCTCAGAATGGAAATAGTCGTATAAGTATG
Organism: Homalodisca vitripennis; assembly: GCF_021130785.1. Classification (NCBI taxonomy): domain Eukaryota; kingdom Metazoa; phylum Arthropoda; class Insecta; order Hemiptera; family Cicadellidae; genus Homalodisca; species Homalodisca vitripennis. Next base: position 88,882 of record NW_025776846.1, on the reverse strand, counting down.
TCAATTATATTTTTCCTGGATTCTTGGTAAAGGTATTTCCTGCTGTAAAGGTGGCTGTGACAAGTTTACCGTTACGTGTGTAAACTTGTTAGCTCTTACTTGTTACGAACATAAAATACGTATTTCATGGTCAGACACGAAAAATAGCTCTGATACTAGCCGTCGAAACTTGTATTTTAGTTATATTAATGTTAAAAGATAGTAATTCCGGTTTTGTTTCATAAGAAAAAAATAATAAAATTACTTATTACTTATAGAAATAGAAATTATTAATGTTTAAAGGCTCGCAAAGAACGTAAGTATGACTTTAACCCCATATCCCCCGCTTTACCCGTCATATTTAAAGCATTTAATATTATAAACCAGTCTTGGGTTTCAGATCATACTGGATGTACAATATTTTCCTTGGTGGTCGGCCGTATATTTAATTAATGTCAGATAAACCTAAGTACAACGGGTAATGTTAATTTTTCACTCCAACGATTTTTATTACTAGAGCTTCAATCATATCTCGAGATATCACTGTGGATTATGGACAATAGCGGCGAGTTTATGACGTCATAGTTACAACACCTAATACTATTAATAAACTTCTCACTTTACTGAATCCTGAAATGCTCTAGTGTTAAACATGTCACAGTTACATTTCAACTCCCTAGAACGTCCAACGTTCAAGAGTATTAAACCGTTGTTCAGTTTCTCCCCTGAGTACATATAATAATCGTATGTAATAAAGTACTGAGTTATAAATTTGCTGGAAAAAAATATGCATATTTTTATAATGGATATTTAAACCATATTTGAAAGCATTGATGACAAAATGGCGACAGATTCAGCGCGGCGTAAGTCGAATTATGGTAAACTCTGACGCCAGGAACTGCATTTCCAATGTTGATCAGTGGAGTTGATTCAGTCTTGGCGAAAGTGCCAGTATCATTATATTCATATATTTCATTTCCATTGTATATTTATTTACAAAAGTTTACATATAGCAAGATGGATAACCATTGTTATAAGTTATGTTATAACTTAATATATTAAAATACAGGATGTTTGCAAACCCTCCTCATTTTGTGGGAGTTTGTTAAGTTGAATCTAAACATACCATAGCTTTTCTAATATATATACAGCCGCATGTGTAACTCACTCATATATATACATTCCAGAAGTGCTGGAAACTCGAAAATTTTGCACGTAGTTGGCTTTTGCGGCGATGTGACGATCTCTGATGTGAACCCACCGGTAAAAGTCTGAAAACCGGATTTTTTTAAATTTTAAACCCCTCAAAATAAGTCGAAAAACACGTTAAAATTGAATGGTAGTAAGGGATAGAGCACCGCGCTCTGTACGGTACTTAACAGAGCGATATAGGCAGGCTATGAAAAGTAAACATTTTACATTATTACCCCTGTTTTTGATTTTTTTTCTCCTCTTGGTTGTTATTCTATGCTACGTTGATAACTATCGCGATTGCTCTTTAATATACCTTGAACGGTTTAGTCAATCAGACAGCCAAAAATATTCAGGTAGTTTTTTAATACTAAAATCAGTCTATGCCTACTAAGAATTTTCATATTTTTACCGGCCGAGTACGAATTATCTCAAGTTAAGGAAAAAGAACAAAACCTATAAAGTAGAAACCTCAACAAGAGAATGAAGATGCTTCCAGATCTAATGAGACAATTGGAGTTGCTCCAACTGTAGGTGAACTTACTTTTACAGACCAATTTGCTGGTGTTTAATGCCTATGAGAAGTTGTGGTCTTAAAAGTAGTATTGTATTGTTTCTCGTAATAATCATAAACGAAATGACAACGTCAAGTAAAGTTGATATGCTAACCAGAGCCACTGGGTTGGTTGATACAAAAGACTGGATGGGTCCTGATTTGTTCTGTAGGCATTTTTAACCATTCTTGATTCTTGGCTGGGAAGATTGTTCGAGGTGGCTTCCATTTTTTCTTCCGATTTTCGACGATAGAGGCTGTTTTGGGGAAACTACTGAGAGATGTAGTAAATAGATGGTCTGGAGCTATCTGAAAACGTATTGATCGATTTCCTCAACCTTAAGAATCTTTGCGTGTAGACATCGCTTCCATACTATGATGGCTGTCATTGGATAAATATCTTGTTATGCGCGCATGTGTATTGAGGTCCGGTGAATCCTGCACCATCACTAGCAATGCTAGGGACATCGGTTATATGAAATAAACTCAAATACGACAACACCACGAAGCTATGTATGCCGCCTCCTAGATTATTCCCATTACTTGACATAATGGGACCTTGACATAGTGGGACATTCGACCTCCAGCACTCGTTGTGGCCGCCTACACCGGCTCGGCGCCTAAGAAGCTCGCTGCTCCAGCAAACGGCCTTTCTAAAGGCCACAACGCCACTTCTTCTATTGTGGCTCCTGACTTACCGACGGCTCCGGTTTCCACACCCAGGATTCCTTTGATGTTCCTGAACAATGTTCCGGACTGGCCTACTCACGCCAAGAAGCTGGAGGAGTTGGCGCGAGACGGGCCTTACGACCACTTTCCGCGGTGCTCACTATCGCTTGAAAGTGAGCACTGTGGATGACTTCAGGGCAGTTTCAACGGTACCTGCTTGCCAAGAAACTGCCCTTCTACACTCACAACCTTGGGCGTGAAAGATCGCTCATGGTTGTGATCAGCGGACTGCCCGACACCGATGAAGTGGAGCTCTCCGACGTCTTGACTAACGAGGGCTTCGCAGTCGACGATGTCGCACGCCTACGGACAGCCAGGGGCCCTACAAGGAGCTGGCTGATCACGATGACCAGGGACAGTGAGCGTGAGAACCCTGACACCAAGCGGGCTTGTGCAATCTACAACGTGACAAGCCTGCTCCACGTCAGGGTCTCAGTCACCGTCTACAAGAAGCCGGCTGGCCCACCGCAGTGCTAAGGTTTCGGACACGGCTCCGGCAATTGCGGAAGGCCGAGAAGATGCGTCCGCTGCGGGGAAGACCATCTCAGGATGAACTGCCCCAAAGTATCGACGGAGAAGAGTCACTGCTGCAACTGTGGCGGTGATCACAACGCCAACTACCGTGGGTGCCCAGCCTACGAGGAAGCCAGAGCGGCAGCCGTTCAGTTAAGCCGCAAACCTTGGCCAACCAAACCTGCGGCGAGGCGACGAACAGCCCAGCCGACTAAGCGGCCTGTGCGGGATGAGTCATCAGCGGACTCCGCATCGGAGGATGAAACTGTGGACGACATGCCGCAGAAGAAGCGCCGGAGGAAACCTCGCAACCCGGCCAACCGACTGCCTCGCCCGCCGGCACCTGTGGCTGACCTTCCGGTCACACAGCGGCCCAAGGCGACTCCCAGGCAGAGAATAGAGTGGCCGCCTACACCAGCCACTCCGCCGCAACAAATGGAGGCGCCAGCAGCCGATGCAGCAGCAGAAGCCGCCGCCCGCCCCTGCCCAGCGCAGCCTTCAAGCCGTCTTGGCCGAGATAGCTGCGCAGCTGACCGCCCTCACCGGGCTCTTCAACGGAGCAGTGGCCCTCAGCTCCGCACCGACCAGCTACTAGACTGCTGCAGGAACCAATTGTTCCAACCGACAGCCAAGCCATTGAGCTTAAATTGCTCAGATACTGCCCACAGACCAGGAGGAGCGCCCAGAGGCCATCCTAGCAACCCGACTTGGACTTGGACTTGGAACAGGTTTCTTATTCGACCTCCAGCACTCGTTGTGTCAACATCTACTGGACCAACTGCAATGACCGACATCTTCAAGAAGACGGGGAGAGCGTGCCTTTGGAAGCGCTGGGCAGCCAGTTAAGAGGCCTAGCTCTCCGCCTGCCGGCTCGGCGCCTAAGAAGCTCGCTGCTCCAGCAAACGGCCTTTCTAAAGGCCACAACGCAACTTCTTTTACTGTGGCTCCTGACTTACCGACGGCTCCGGTTTCCACGCCCAGGATTCCTTTGATGTTCCTGGACAATGTTCCGGACTGGCCTACTCACGCCAAGAAGCTGGAGGAGTTGGCGCGAGACGGCCTTACGACCACTTTCCGCGGTGCTCACTATCGCTTGAAAGTGAGCACTGTGGATGACTTCAGGGCAGTTCAACGGTACCTGCTTGCCAAGAAGCTGCCCTTCTACACTCACAACCTTGGGCGTGAAAGATCGCTCATGGTTGTGATCAGCGGACTGCCCGACACCGATGAAGTGGAGCTCTTCGACGTCTTGACTAAACGAGGGCTTCGCAGTCGACGATGTCGCACGCCTACGGACAGCCAGGGCCCTACAAGGAGCTGGCTGATCACGATGACCAGGGACAGTGAGCGTGAGAACCCTGACACCAAGCGGGCTTGTGCAATCTACAAACGTGACAAGCCTGCTCCACGTCAGGGTCTCAGTCACCGTCTACAAGAAGTCGGCTGGCCCACCGCAGTGCTAAGGTTTCGGCCACGGCTCCGGCAATTGCGGAAGGCCGAGAAGATGCCGTCCGCTGCGGGGAAGGCCATCTCAGGATGAACTGCCCTAAAGTATCGACGGAGAAGGGTCACTGCTGCAACTGTGGCGGTGATCACAACGCCAACTACCGTGGGTGCCCAGCCTACGAGGAAGCCAGAGCGGCAGCCGTCCAGTTAAGCGGCAAACCCCGGCCAACCAAACCAGCGGCGAGGCGACCAACGGCCCAGCCGACTAAGCCTTGCGGAAGGCCGAGAAGATGCTTTCGCTGCGGGGAAGGCCATCTCAGGAATTAAATAATTAAATACAACGTTTCGTAACTAACACATTTTTACTGCCCACTGTCACTAGACACTATAATAGAAAAAGTATATTTCCCGCACAAAAAACACTCACGTGCACACCCGAACTTTCGCTATATTCTTCGTCTTTGTGTAGACTGCCGTAATAAATCCTGGACGGTCATCCTTTAGGAGGTTCCCCCGTCATGTCTTCTGAGATCACGCTTATTGCGAATCTCCACTGGTGATTGGTGAATACCGTAATTACCGTAAGTAAGTGTGCAATTGTTGATTTAAAGCGATGTGATGTGATTACCTGTTGTTTAGCAGCGACATATGAGTGGATAGATCATCTTAGCTAACATCTCTTGGATGGTTGTTACACTTTGTATTACTATAATCTCTTTCCTACCTACGGTGGCGATTATTTAGCCATGAAGTTTGATTTACTAACACATTCATATCCCTTACAACTCTGATTAATGGAAATATCCGTATTTTGTGACTTAAGAGTGCTGGGTTGTTTGTCAGTACCACATGTACATGTTGCAGTTGCTCCAATTGGTGATGCATTTACTTCTGCAGATCCATTTTTTGGTGATTTTTTTAACGGCTAGAAGTTGTGTTCTTAAATATATTATTGTATTGTTTCTTGTAATATTGATAGAGGAAATGACCAGGTTGAGTGAAGTTTATATTCGTGCCAGAGCCACTCAGTTAATATAAGATGCTGGATGGGTCCTGATTTGTTGTTCCGTAAGCATATTTGATTATTCCAGAGATAAGCTTCTTGGTATTTTTGGCTGGTAAGAATGTTCTGGGTGGTCTCCATTTCTTCTTCCGTTTTTTCGTCGACAGAGGTTGTTCCGCGGGATCTATTTGAAGATGTAGTAAACAGATTATCAGGTGCTGTCTTTAAACGTTTAAAACTCAAATGAGTAAACTTCCTGTTCAGACATCTCCTCATAATTGTGATAGCTATCACTAGATAAACTGTCTTGTGATGCGCGTATGATCTCCTCTCGAGGTTGTTCTGATGCCTCCTTTACTGTCCGGAAATATTTTATCAGTCCATTGGAGTCCGGAGAATCCTGTACCATTAACAAATAACACTAGAGACATGTGTTATATGAAAGACGAACATTATAAGATCAAACCACGTAGTCCGCCTCATGGATTAGACCCCCTCCTTGACATAACAAGCATCTCTCCGATATTTTTACGCGTGCATTGTAAGCACAGTCAGATGGTCGTTTGTATGGAATTGTTGTTATGCTTGGAGCCGATTCGACTGTGGAAACCAAACTCGGTAGTGATCTTGATCCAGATCTGGTGTTGTTGTTATTGTACCCATGTTGTACTCAAGCTTCTTGGCGTGTGGAATCGACCATAATTTACGATCTGGCGGTCATTGTGTCATTGGTCACTTCCAACTGGTATGATCTGAAAGATTAGCTTATTCAGATTACGTTGCATTCAGTACTGTGTACTACTGTGTTTAAAATGTTACTTAAATTATAATTTATAAAATCTCGTCAGATGCATAAAACAATTATAAGAAAACTATGAATAAAAATATATTTAATTGATTTTCTCTTAATATTACATAATATGATATACTTTGCTTTGAAGATTATTGCAATTTTTATTTAATCTTAATAATGTAACTACATAATATTTTTCTTTTATACGTGGACGAATAAATATAACTATATATCTACCATAGAAATCGTAGAAAGCTACCAAATTTTAAGAGTTAAAAAGATAATTAAGATCAACAGCACAAGCATAATTTTAAAAGCAACTAGGCTACTGGAAGGCATTGCGTTTAAAATAGAATATAATGACTGTTCTTGGCATAGTATTGAGTATAAAGAATAGGGTTTATCAGCATAATATAAAGAGAAGGCTTTATTATCTTTAATTAATTTTTTCAAAGCTTTAAACAACACATATAATAGAATATAGTTGAAAATAAATTACAACATCGAGCAACAAAACTTGATATCTTATCAATTGTTTATAAAATGTTACTTGAAAAAAAAACTCGTCAGATGCATAATACAATTATTAGATAATGTAGAATTAAAAAAAAAATTAATTTATTTTCTTCTTATAGGTTGCTTTGAACTTCCAGTCTTCTGTGGGAGAATTCTTTCACCTCTTCATCTAGATTACACTGGATGGCTGCTTTGCATGGAAGACATAGCTGAAACAATGCAGAGTTTGCTTTGAATGTCTTTGTCGCCAACTTTTTGATCTCTTCATACTGACGTAGACTCTAGATTCCAGAAGAATGTGATGGTGTCAGATTTCAGACGTTGCACTGAGTGGAAGGTGAAATGTGGCTAAACTCAACATTACCAAACAATTTCTCTTACTGGTGGAAGACTACAGTACAGCCAAGTAGGCTGTCGTTGTGAATACCTCCCTTTTCCTTTAAGAGTTATTTTTTAGTACATGCTGTATTGCAAATATAATCTTTATTTTCTTGTCTCCCCCACTCCCATCTATATCCCTTGTATAATTCTATTAAAAAAGAAATTCGTAACAATACCCTGCCCAAATCTTTGTAACGTGTGGCGGCTCTGTAAACTTGTCCCAATGTGTACTCCTTAAGTCCTGAAATAAACTAAAACGAGCACAATACTGCATACTACCAAAAATTATTTGTCATTAATTGTTAATTTAACATTCTACATGCACAAAAATGTTAATTTATATTTTTTGTATAACTTATTACTAAGAGTACTCTTCATAAAACTGTCAGGCAGATAAATTTTAATTAAAGCAATGGTTGTAAACTTATATAACATTTATTAAAAGTACATGATAGATTAAAACATTTAGAACGTTCAACATAAATCACATTAATTAAATCACATCAAGTATTAATCAATTGTCACATGAATAAACTTTGGATCAAATAAAATTGGTATACACAGAAAATTTCCATCACAGTCCTATTTTCCATTTCTTTTTAACATATTTCGACCTTTCTCCATTGCAGATGCACAGGATAGTTTATCTTTATGTGACATATGTTGTAGCTTAAGTAGGTTTCGAAATTGTCTATGTAGATATCCACAATTTCTATTATCCGAAATCCAAACCGGTTTATTAGAACTGTGATCATCGTGTGATTATTCATCGTGGAAAAAAATATAACTCTAAAATAATTGTATTCACAAATAAGTGCTACTTAATTTCTGTACTTATAATAAAGTATTTATATGTTTGATAGCTAATAAGTTTCTACTTGTCATTTAAAATAATTATACAATACGTAAATACAGAAACTATAATACTTTGTAAATAAATATTAAAAGTATTGTTCATTAAGAACAGTTTGTTAACATAAAAAGATCCTTTAAAATTGAAATATATGACATCTAAAGATTTGCTTAAAGCTATTATTACATTAGCGCCTTGTTATACATCAAAATATTTTGAATAAAACATATTTTACGAGCACTACAAATCATAAACATATCTTTTAGTATTAGTTTAAAGTTTAAATAGAAGTGTTTAGTTTTTTTTTTTTTTCATTACATAATTTTCTATAAAGCCATGGCTTCTTTCTCCATTGCATATTTGTAGGATACTGTGAGTAAGGCAGGTTATGTACATTTGTCGTACGAAGAAAAAAATCCTCTTCCAAGAATCCTGGCTTACTTTTAAAGCTCGAAATCCATCTTGTTAATGTTGATGCATTGGGTAGTAAAAATTCTGCCTTTTTAAATATTTGTATGCCCTTTGCGAATAGAAAAATAAAGTAAGAGCGAATTCTTTCATTTTTTCAGAGTATACTACCTTATGTTTACTACTATTTCTATTGTTTATACTTTACACAAACATATGTAAAGGGATCCATTTAAAATTTTGTTGTACTATTTCGATAAGTCTTTCAGGTGCATTCAACTTTTTCTTAACACTAAAACTAACTGCTCATTGACTTAACCGTTGCTTCTCGTCTTTTCAGCCGCTGTTGAGGAATTTTAAGTAGTTGAAATTTCAGGTAAGAGTACAACATTAGATTACACCAATGGTCACTGGCATCGAGATGTGGTGTTTCAAGATATTTTACTTAAATCCAGGTCTGTCAAGGGCGACCAACTTCTTACACAATCTAACGCACTTCAATTAAAAACTTCGTCCACACATTGTGTGACTGAAAATCACTTAGTAAAGAAAGGGCAAGTACAATATTAGAGAGATTTATAAGACAAGTGCCGGGAACAAAGAGCAAGATATGGACCCCACTAGGATTTATATTTTGGATAGAATGGAAGAAGAAACCCACCGCAAATTTTTGAACAGACTCCTGGCCCGAATAGTAAACAATAGACGCCGTGCCGACCAATCAGGCCATGTCACGTGATGTCAAGTGATGGAATAAAGGGGTTATATTACATTGTCTCGACCAATGGACAAAAATCACCTGATTCTACGTTGTTGTCTACACAGTACACTACAGCCAGGTCAGTGAGTATTAGATAGAGAATACGAGTATAAACCAAAATAATTCAATCAATGTTATTATACAGAGTTTTAGATATTATACACTGAAGCTTAGGGTAGCAGCATCCTGCAGCACTAACGGAGCTCCACCTACTCTAACCCTCCTAACTCTTCATTAGAATATACCTATCAATCCACCATTTACTCCAATATCTTTATGTTATCGATTTTTGATTTGCCACTCCTGGACATCCATGGGGGTTGCCCAGATGAAATTGACTCATCGTGTTTTGCTTTACATAGTGTAGGCTCCAATAGAAGGTTAAGGTAGACAGTGAAATGGACCCTCGTGAGGGGTTATTTCCATTACCACGGTTTCGTATAACTCAAATTATGCTATCTTGGCTATAAATAACAGATTTAACTTCAAAATAATAGACGAAAACTTCATGAAGGTCAATCAAACATGACCAATAAATGCTATAATACTCTATACATGACTAATTTTTTCTCTCTTTGGAGATCTGTCTCAGATTACACTCTGTGCTTCGAATACTCCAGAATCGTAGACAAAAAAAGTTTTAAAAACACAATCGTGTGGTGTTACTTCCATGGTTGTAAGTTTGTTAATACTTTGAATGATTCATTAACGAGGATGCAAATAATGAGAGGATAAAGTAAAGAAAAATAAAGACTGTTGATAGATAGAAACTGAATAATTAGATTTTATTTTCATCATACGTTTCCTATAATATATTAGCATTTTGGGCTATACCAACATATTAGGTGAATGATGAATAATAATCCTTGATATAAATAAATACAAATGTTCCTATAAATATAAATGTGTTGTATTTATATTAATCCCAATACTAAAAACAATTCAATGAACTTTGTGTACAAGCCTTAAATTAAGGATATTTAACACATTATTATCAAATTCATCATTCAACATTAGCTAATGATACGAAAATGTTTTACAAATATAAAGAAAATCGAGATTTTTTTAAGTAAATACAAATTAATTTATATTTCTTTTCTCTTATGTGAGAACGGGATAGAGTAATTTAGAATACTCATAGTATTGATTATTCTAAATTACAGTTACTAAAATCTTGTTTTTAACATATACAATCTAGAGCAAACGTGGCAAGTTTCTCTAAGGTATACACACTAATTTGATAATGTTATAGCATTAAGTAACGTATATAAATTTAAATAAACTAAGTAATGTGCTTACAAATATCTTTTTTATATTTTTTAGCTAATTATTATTGAATTTTATATTTAAAGTGTTTGAGTTATCCTTAAGAAAAGGAATTTTCAATAAATTCATATTTTCCAAAAACTCGAAACTTGAAATCACCGCCTTAGTATCTAAGGTCAGGGACGGACGGACTGTGTTCTTCCTTCACAGCAGAGCTCAAGGCGGTTTATGTAAAGTTTCAAATTTTCTGAAAATAGGAATTTGTTTTAAAATTGTTTTTCTTACGGATTATACAAACATTGTATATACAAAACTTGATAATAAGTATCTAAAAATAAATAATAAAAGATATTTGTAAGGAGATTACTTAGTTTTATTTTTAATTTATATTCGTTACTAAATACTTTAACATTATCAAATTATTTTTTTTCTCCCACGTTAAAACCTCAAGTAGTACAGATCACATGTCGCGTGTTACGTATCGCCTAAGTATCGTACGAAATTTCCAGTAAATAGCTAAATATTTTTCTTTAAGGCATTATGCGGGAAAATTTCGCTTCGCTATCACTCCACTAAATACTATAGAGGACATGCACATCATCCACCTAGACGTTCCCCATGCTGACATGAAACTTCATGGAAAATGTTAACTCTATAGATCTGAAAACATATTCTCTCTTTCAAATTAATATGCATTTTTAGAAGAAGTTATTATACAATTATTATAACATATCTATAATTTAAAGTTTCATGTTCTTAATAACACACATGTGTAGTTTTAAAAAACTCAATGAAAGGTTAAATTTGTTTTTTGTTCAAGGCGGAGTTTATTTTTTTTATATATAATAATACAAAAATTGTACTTTACATTAATGTTATTACTGTTTTAAGATGCATATACAGAATAGTAAAATCGTTATATTCTTACCAAAGGATAGTATGAATGACAGGTAGTAATAAACCTTCTAGATTTCAGGAATTAGAACTAATGACTATGGTAAGTATTGTTTATACTGTACACGTAATGGTTATATAAGTTGTTTTATAATAATGGTAACTGTACACATCCATTATTGTCCAACAAATAGTGTTCCTAGTTTAAAAAAAAAAACTCATTTAGTCATTATCAGTCAGTATTCACCGTACTGCTAAGGTATTTTGTAAAAAAGGTATTGTAAATCTGTACTACCACAAAACTACACCGTAGGTTTGGTAAAGTTCATAGAAATTATACAATTCCAAACAAATAATTATGTGTAATCGAACCAGTAGTTTGATCTCTAGAGGTTATGAGAAAGCAAATGTTTAAAACTGGCAATAATTAGTATAAAGCCAATTGATTTTTTTCTTTTGCAAGATACCTGTAGCTCGAAAACGTGTGCCTCTGTTTGTTTGTTTATTTGTATTACTGTTTGTTAAGGCGTCCTCATGTGCACACAATAACAGTCGAAAGCCTTCAGCTACGATATTCAAATTTTGCATAGATTTCTCTCTTCACACATGAAAAACATCAATACATAAATTGGTCGATGTTGACGGCAATACGTTTTAGTGTCACGTTACTTAAATAATCAGTTAGTGGCAATGTTTGAAAATTCCTGTATAGGTCAAATATTAAAAATATACTAGTTTTATTTGTAGTATTTTAAAATTAGTGAGAACGTAAAATAACAACAATTATAATTTTCTTAATATTAATTATATTTGATATTTATTACCAACCATATTATTTTGAGCGAGAAACTTATGAAATAACTTAAAAACTTTTGCCTTCGGAATCTGATGCTGCTTCAAACCTGGTGGTGCTTGGGTATTCGGGTGAGGAGTATTCAGCTGTCGAAACTTGCTCCATATCCTTCAACTTGACATCAGAGGATGCCGTTTCTGCTGGTTGCTAGGATTGTTTCTGAGCAGACCAGAGAGAGGGCAGGAGATGACGGAAGTACAGCACCCTCTTCCAGTTTCCCTGTAAGATCTTTTATATCGAGGAACCCTGCTTCGGCGTCGTTTATATTCAGTTCCGTTAGGAGGTCATCAACCACTTTGCCCCATTCGTCTTCTTTCACTCTGTCCTCTACGATTCCCTTTAGGAGTCAAGGGATTCAAGGCCTGTTTCCTCTAGTTCAGTGTTATATCAGGACGTCTCCTGGGTCTAAATATGTGGAATATGTATCTAACTTAAACAAAAGTAGTTTAGCGATATTATAAACTTGATTTAAATAAGTTTTTTTTATTTCTAACTAAAAAAAGAATCTGTAACATTACATTGTTTATTTTACAAAGGTTTAGTTTTCTACACGAACATGGGTCTTATCGCTTTTATTAATATTGAGGATGATTATTAATTATTTTCTACACTTTTGCAGTTTACATAAATATGAAGATCATAATATATGAATATATCCACACAAAATGAAAGGCATAGTTTTAGAATCTGCCCCATTCATTCCCCACTTATAGTCACTTATAGATTTGTGCGAATTAAATAAACTAAAAATACCAATTTTAATTTTAAATGTCACCTAACTTGCATGTCAATATATGTAGTTCAGTGTATAATCGTATAGACCAGAGATACACTGTTCCGAGTTAGCGAAAATAGACAGGAGGTGTCGGAAGCGCGCCCCTCCCAAACTCGGAGCAAAGCAAAAAAAAAAACAATCACATGCCACTAGTGGGAAGAGACAAAAAACGAGACAAGATTTCGAGTACATAATAATATAATTAGTAGGTGGCAAACATTTCCATGCAAAATACAATTACTTCAGCACCACGGTGCACCGCGTAACTTAAAAACTAAATAACAAAAGATAAAATTCCAATATAGACAATAACATAATAAACAGAAATAATAACATAATAAATAAATAACATAATATAGAGATTTGATATATAAATAACAATTTCAGGTACGGCGGTAGTACATATAAAATTTTTAACAGGTAAATTTTTTATGAACTGAGGGGAGGAAAATGGTTGTAGAATTTCTAGGCCCACGAATTTTAAAAAGTAATTTGGTTTCAAGTTTGTAGCCGAAAATTAAAAAAAAATATTTAAAGCCAATTTTCGAAGGAGGCGGGGGCTTAGTTGCCTCCACGAATCCGAATTAATGATGAAATCCTCCCCTTCAGTTCATGTAACTAAACTAAATAATACTGGCTAATATACTGGCCCTCCTCCAGATCTAACATCTGGCAGCGCTCCATACAAGCCTATCGTCTCAAGTGGTATAAGAAAAAAAACACATTTTTGATCCAACCTTGTTCCAGATGAAATGAATAGGAGCACATACACTCCGGTTGGATGCCGGTACAGAAGCGCTGGCAGGGCGAGGGCATTCAATTTTTCAGTTGTTACCATTGGGCAGACTCGCCGCACCATTCTGTTGACGGCACTCACGGGGACCCTAATGAATCCCAACATAACCAGTAGATATTTAGAACAACTTTACTACAACCCGAGAAATAATAAAAACTTAATTATGTTTGCAACAAAGTATAATAAAATATTTAAATTTAACAATTAAAAAAAAATAACAATCTGTAACTAACAGTACCTTTTAAGTATCAGAAGACTATTTCCCAAAAATACCTCAAGACACCAAGTATTATAAGATACACTACTTGGTGACAATATTAAATATTACAAACAAAACAAATTTTCAAATATATAAACATTTACTTATAGGCTAGAACAGCCATACTAAATGATTAAGCGTGATAACAATTACTTGTAACTATAATTCGCTGGATTTTAATCATTCTATTATTCTTTGTTTAAAGGTTATTTTTGACGATGGAAGGATTGTGAAGGAAACAGGATTTTTCCGGACATTTGCCATCGTTCAGTGAAACAAGAAAACAGTAACTTCCGTAGTTTACTTTTAATGATTAGTGTTTTGTATAGTTTTGTATTAAGTGCATGTCTTTAGTGTTAGTGAAGTTGACAACAACATGTAGGTTGTGATTCCTGACTTAGGCGTGCCACAACGCTTTAGTAAGATTTGTTTATTTTAACTTAGTTTGTAATTATGTATTAGGTTAGTTCTTTACCTGAAGAAGAGATCAGATTGCAGATCTCGAAACGTAGTGTTACTGTTTTCTTGTTTCACTGAACGATGGCAAATGTCCGGAAAAATCCTGTTTCCTTCACATTCTATTATAATATTATAATAATTTACATTTTGCTATTAAATATTAATTGTAAGGTAGGCCTAATAATAATTATATAATTTACAAATAATAACAATACATTATTTCCCAAATAACAATAATTAAATTCTAATCAGTTCACGCTACTATAAAGGCAATAATTAAATAATAAAATTGAAATCATGAATGTTGCCACCCAATTTTGCACGCAACACAAAACACGAGGTAACAAAAATTTGCAAAGTCTGTACCGTCTCGCTTACACTAAATAAATACAAGGTGATAACTAAATAAATAATTTCCGTTCGCCTAACGGATCAATTAGAAAGCACGGCGCAAAAATATAAAAACTTAACTAGCATAGTAAATAAATTAACAAATTTAGAACGTACGAAAGACAGGATAGAACACTTTGCGACACGAACACGTACACGAGGAACACAAGTAACAAAATAATATGTATAAACTACTTATAGCTAATCTACGATAATATATGTCTGGGTGGGAGAGAAAAACCGCCAACTAAGTAAAGAGAGTGAAAAAGACAATTACCTGCCGAAAGTCGGTGAATTAGCCAGCCATGGTGAACGGGACGAGCAGTGAACAGACAGAAACACAGTAGCTTCTCCGAACGTGTCTGACCGCTCCGAACAGAAGCCGGTGCCGGTGAACAGCTGGTCGATAAACTAGTCAAGGTCAACCAGCTGACCTCAACCAATCAGTCCAACCAGGCAGAAAATCAATACTTAGACGGAGTGACTCCCCCACCGACTGACAAGAGTGGCCGAGGTGGGAAAAATAATAGACAAAAATAAATAGTCCAAACTGAGCCCCGGCTCAACACAGAGGTTCAAATTTGCATATTTCCACCATTGCTGAGGGCGGCTAACTTTGTCTCAAGCGCTTTTTAACCTACCCTTGTTTGCTGACCCACCAAAAACTTGTTATTTCTGCCACTTCACATTATTGCACTGTCGCGACAAGACCAACTGAACGAGGATGTAATATTCGCAAGCAATAATAAGAATATTTAAATTGCATAATTTTTCATCCTGTAGGTAATGAATGTAATCGAATGCATTGTATTAATATAAATAGGTTGGTGATGCAATTAATATTCTCAGCCACCACGAAATAATTACAAAATAATCTCGTAAGTTTTTAGCCTTTTTCATGACCATTCTATCGCTGGTCACTTACTGTTCATTATTCTTAAATATCTCGATAGAAACATCGCAATTGGAGAGTGAGGTTAATTGCTAAAGCCGATTCAGTAGCTTCCACATAAACTGCGATCTATTAATTATAAATTATTCATCACTAGATTTTACGGTAACGTCGTCTTCGTAACGATTTTGGTCTGTAATGTAAATATATGTTCATTTTTTATGTGCAGTTTTAACTCCCAATGTTAAAATAAAATTGTTGGATAATTTTTATTTTATCGAAACAAACTGCTTGTGTCAACACGATTGATACATTAAAATACAGTGTTTTATAACATGGAAATATGTATTTTTTAATATTAAAAAAAAAACTGTATTGTAATGTAAAGCATATTTCGCAGTGAAATAGTACGTTTCTTGCAATATTGATCTCTATAAGACATTGTTGCCATGGTTAATCAATACACAACAGTAGTGCAACTTTTAATTACTATTATAACCTCAAATAAGCCTGACCAAACAATCTGCAGTGATACCAAAACATGTGTTGTAAACAAAGCCAGTACAGCAAAAACATTAGTGGCTAAGGTTAAGGAATAGTATATATAATAGTTAATAATAAATATGTTTAATAACATATTAAAATTACCATTAAATAACACATTTTTTTTACATTTAGATACTAACATATGTTTAGACCTGTGAGTATCACATATGATACTCAAGGCCTGTGGAACTAAACAGATGAGTATCAAAATTGATACTAATGGCAGTCAAGCTTTGGGACACAATATCAGTGTGGCAGTCAACCTGTTAATAATGTCTAAAAT
This sequence comes from Homalodisca vitripennis, assembly GCF_021130785.1. Taxonomy (NCBI): domain Eukaryota; kingdom Metazoa; phylum Arthropoda; class Insecta; order Hemiptera; family Cicadellidae; genus Homalodisca; species Homalodisca vitripennis. The sequence goes on along the minus strand of NW_025776846.1, from coordinate 72,344 downwards.
TTAAATGTAAACAAATCTTTGACCGACTTTGGCAAACTTCAGCTAAACGTGTTAAAACCTGTTTGGTGTCATTTAAATGTGGATTATGTTTTATAACTATTATTATAATTTTCTAGATTTCAAAGATTTTTTTCTTCTAGAATTTTTCTTTCCTAAATAATTTTCTTGGACTTCAATGAATATTTTACAAAAAGATATTACCGAATTGGTATAGCTATTCTCGAAATTAGTGTTTAGCAACTGATTTTGTGATTCCTTTTTATTTTCTTATCCTCGTATAATATATGTATACACAGTAAGATAAGGAATATAATATTTAAAAATAGCAGCTTGCATATTGTCTTTTGGCATTATCCATTACTCTTTACATTAAAAATATTATCTGTGAAATTAAATTTAATAAATATTACCTTAATTTAGAGTAAACACAAATAAGTACGTTATTGTTTTAAAAGATTTTACGTCAGCGTTCGGTACAATACTCGATACTCGAAATAATAATATAAATGCTATATGTAATTTTTAGGCTAAACTTTTATACGTATAATTACCATTTGAAATTTAATTTAAAAAGTGAACGAGAGGATTTATAATCATTTGACTGGATATAATTAAAATTAATATATTACATCATAACAATTTTTATGAATTTTACGTTGCAATTAGATTGAAATTAATGAACTAAATTTGTTTAGAAATAATTCGTTTTCAGTAAACCAATTATTAATTCCATTACATGCTTCGCATAAATTTTGATTTAATCTCTTTATATGGAAAATTCACAAACACTAGTAAAGAATGGGTATTGATTTTTCAATTGTGCTGTTCAAAGGTGGTAGTTGTTGCGCCTGCTACCATTATATGATATTGTGCCAATCTGTTGCGTAAACATTTAATTTAATTTCTAAATAAGAAAATTACTCGGTTCCACCTTGTATTAGTATCATCATTGTAAGACAGACATAAGCGTAGAATGATTAGTAAATCAAGTTTATTTCCTTTGTAGTCCATAAGACTAAAACGCCTGGTTGCGTAAAACTCACAAGAAGTAATCACAGCTATTATTGTACGAGTGGATGTGTATAACTTTATACAATTTAAAATTTACACGTTATTTACACAGTATTCGAATTTATACATGAAAAGGTAAACACCATCTTGTTTACAGTATTAATAAACTCCTCTATAGGTTTTGATAACTGTTTGGTTATATAAGAACAACATATATTCTGTAACTAGTAGTACGTACATGCCTGTATCCCATAACTCTGTAAGTGGCATTAATATTTCCGTTCCAGTTGATACGTGTAATCAAACAAGGTAATCAAATAATTGCTTCTAACAAAACTAATCACACATTATTATTGTATCACCAAACAAAGTGACTCGTAGGTAATTAGTTCAGTGGTTAATTACTGTAACCTCTCTACGCTCACTGCTGTTGAAGCTACACATAGATGTACATATTAAGTAGTTATTTCATTATTATCATAGTTAAAACATATGTAATTCCATCACTAGTGCGTTCATTCTCGTTACTCTCATTCTTTTTAAGGGAAAAGAATTAGTTTAAGAGTTGTGATCTAGAAGAAATGACGGAAACACGATTTGTTTATCTGTACCCATTTTTCTGTATAATCACTGTTTATCCGAATTATTCGGAAGAACGGTGTGATGTTTGATACTATCTTACCTAAAAACATGAAGTATAATTTACTTAGATAAAATAATGAGGATTTAAAAACATCTTTATAATGATCTTCAAAAAATAAGTTGACTTGACTTCATAGAATAACTAAATTTAATGGGTAATTTTTATTTTTTGAGAGGAATTGTAGAAGAGACGAGTAACCGATAGTAAACCATTGCAATATAATGAAATAATTTAATATTTGGAAATACTTTTTTTGTGACTATGCAGTTATGAAAATGAATTGTAGTCTTTGCTATTATTGTCTCTTACAATGGAAGGCACTTATTATTTAAATTATTATTATATTCGTAAAAAACCATTAAAATACATTGTTGCAAATATTTAGGAAGTCATTACTTAATCATGTTGTGACAGACTTGGACAAATGGCTGACAAGCTGTGAATGGTTATAATACTTTAATTTGATACTTGGTTATAAAAACCGTCAATTTACATAAGTTTTGTGTTAAACGTTGAAAACATTTAAACATTATCAAAACTGTAAAAAAATGTAATGCCTTTATTTTTTTTTACTTTATTCTTGAGGATACTCCAAATATGTGTTCCAAATTTCAGTGCTGTAGCATTTAAGGGGACCACGTATCCTCTATCCTTCCCATGTTAATTTTGCCAACTTTATGTACCTTTTTCTCAAAAACTATAAAAAATGTGTGCTTGAAATTTTTACCCTTTGTACTATACACCTTTTTGTACACATGTATAACTTTTTGTAATAATTGGTTCATAGTAGGAGTTTTGTTAATTTTTTTTTAAGTGTAAACAAAATTATTTAAAAAAAATGTTTTAATTTTGTAAAAAATGTTTAGGTATAATTTACAACAACCAAAAGTTATAAAAAATGTAGAAGGCTATAAGACAAACACAACAAAAAAACTGTATCTTGATATCTTGTATGGTTGCTGAGAAAAAGGTTCATACATAATAAAAAAGTAAACTTTCGGAAAACTCAAAAGAAAGAAAACAAAGAGAATTTTTGACATTACCTATTTATTTAATACGATCCAGATGCATATGATGGTTGGTCTGGCCCCTCTTCCTCAGCATACAACTCCTCCAGTTTCTTTTTAGATAGTTGTTTTGACTGTCTGGCTTTTTTTTGAATTTCTGCATTTAGTCGATCCGCTCTCCATATGCGCTGGTCATCAAAGGTTTTGAATACTTTTGCAGAGTGTTTTCCAACTTGAAGGCCCAAATTATTCAGAACCAAGCACTTGCTGATGTTTCCTTTGTTGAAGGCACTAACTGCATCATAATCTCCCAGTTGAAGTGTTTTTAGTTGAACAAATGTATTCTTCGGAATTCGGTTCCATACTACATTGTTGAAGGGTTCATTGGGGTTCTGGCTTTTTCCATGCAAGCATTTTTTTTTAGTAAATCAGGTGCAGCTAAATCCTTGTATATAGGCTTTACAACCTCCATGATAGCTTCAGGCAGATGAAAATGTGAAGTATGGTCATATTTTTCTTTATTTTGCTGATATTTACACCATGATGATTCTCCTTTAGGACACAGCCCATGGCTTGGTTTATCGTTAGATGGTATCACATGGAAAAAGCCAGCCCATATTTCCTGCTTCATATCTTCTAAAGTTTTGTTAGTGTTCCTTATTATAGCAAGGCCATAAAAGGTTTGTAATTTGGTAACGGCAACATTGGTTAGGCGGCCACGACCAGATATTGTCTTATTATCCGATAACTTTGTGTTACCCATTTTTGTTTTCAAACTTCTCAGTCTTGTGCATATCCGTTTTTGCACATGGCCTATGCATTCTAGTTTTTCTATTTTTGAATCTCCATACAGGGCTTCCTTTGAAACAGTTTCAAAACCTTTAGAATCTATATCACCAAGGTACTTCAAATACTTGACATTATGCAGCGGCAAACAACGACTAAATATTTTCCGTGCACCTACGACTTCCATACCACCACTAGTGCCTAAGTAATTAGCCTTACAGCTTTCTTCATGGTTTTTGTTTAGTCTTTTTGGACAGTCACAATACTTACTCAAAATCTCAATATCTATAACTTTGCCTACATCTACACTAGTTGCCGTAATGATCCCATTTAGTGAGACGTGTCCGCGCTTTTGCCGTGTACCGTCTAGGCCTATTGCAAGCTCATTTATACCTTCATTGTGTTTCTACAGCTTCCTTTACTGCTTCTCTCATAGTAGTCATTGCAATATTCTTGACTGATGGTAATAAAAAGTCAGTATATCTTGTAGGAGGGGAAGGTAAATTCAATATTGCGCAAAGCATGTCGCCTGAAGATTTGCCTCTGCCTATTGTTCTTAGGCCATATACTAATCTAAGGTTTATGTCATATAGGTCTTTGACCTGTTTTCCATCATGAGATAATTCAACTTTTGGTGAAGTTAGAAAGTCTCTTTTTTATGCAACTAGTGCTACTACACTTTATCTCTAGTTTAGTTGCAAGGCCTACTCTGTACAAAGTGCTATAAGTCAATTGACCACCACAATCTTTGCAAACTGCTATAGAAAAGATTGTGTTCATCAAACTTTGTAACTCAACTACATCATATATAAAACTACATTTCTCAAAGTTGTGGTATTCTAAGCTGTAATTACCCAGTTTCATATTTGATGCACTAGGTCTAGGTGATTCGATTTCTAAACTAACCCTACCAATGTCAATACTGTTACTTCGTGTACTCACATCACTGGACAGTGTTTTTCTTGTTTCCTGAAACGTTTCCACGGGTTTTTTCGTTTTTAAAATAGTTTTTGAGATCTTCCCATGATTTCCAATAGCACAAAACTTACTTCACAAACTAAAAAACTCACTAATTCACTCACTTCTGAAATACAAATTGTAAAAAATGTAAATAATGTAATTGCAATATGTGATCAGCTGTGGAGACGACCAATAGTGAATGTCAGTAGTTTTTTTATGACAAACTACACCAAAGACTAACAAATCTAAAGGCACAGAGATGTGTCTTGATTATAATATATCTTACTATAACAAACACACAACTTTGCTGCTCACGACTAGTCCATGAGGAAAACTTCTCAGTGTATAGCAAACTTCAAAAAATTGTTTTAAGCATTTATACTTATTCATATTTTTATAATTTATACATCATTTTTAAACAGGAAAAAGAGTAGAATTATTTTAAATTATAACCTGAAAATTGGACAATTTTTCGATTTTTTTGGTTACACGGTTCCCGTAACAGTTTTAATTCAAAATATTTGTTAAGAGACAGACAAGACTGACGGAATGTAAAGCATTTAGGACAGTGTCAATTTGATTACTTTATTTCTCATTTTGATGTTCTGAAATAATTTTAATATTGGAATGGTAAAAATGTTTAAATCATCTTGCAAAGTTTTATTGCACATAAATAACTCTTTCTCTTCATATACTTGTAGAAGGAGGTAGTAAAGTGCCGTAAAAGTGTCCCTCCCTCTGTAAATCCACGCCTACGTGTTGTAATCGTTTGTTTTATTGCACATAAATAACTCTTTCTCTTCATATACTTGTAGAAGGAGGTAGTAAAGTGCCGTAAAAGTGTCCCTCCCTCTGTAAATCCACGCCTACGTGTTGTAATCGTTTGTTTTATTGCCTTATTCTTCGTAAAGTTTTATATAATAATGACATAGAATCGTATAAATATTAAGTCTTGTATAATTTACTGATATTAGAAATTTCTAGTTACATGAAATATATTCGTACATGTTGTATAAAACCAAATATATTACTTTCCGTAGTAACATTACTCAGAAAAATGAACTCTTATATTTGTTCAATTAAATATTAATCATGATTATAATGTATTGCATATCTTTAGTTATTTTAATTCTACACGATACTTCTTATCAACTCTACTTCTTATCTATTCCTCCTCTGTTCTAAAATCCCTCCAACAAGCAGATCAGGTTTCGTTTGTAAAACTATGTTGCGAGTATCTTTAAGTTTAAACGAAAAACACATATATTATCAGTAGAATAATGATATGAATAAGTCAAAACTGTTATTTTAATGGTCTTAATATTCTGTGGTGAATTGATTAATTACTATGAGAACGGTCTGAATCTAACAATCCTGAAATGTACGTCTGGAATCGAAACAACCTTTATTACTGAAACGTTCTTAAGGCGGAGTAAAGCAATTACTTTCTAATTTATAGGGACTACAAAGTCATTCCCTTGGCGTAATTACTAATTAATTAATACTTTGGTACGATACAATTTCGGTGAAGACTGGTATGAGAAAATCCCAAAAAGCAGCTTGTCTTGTCAATTCTTTGCACCTATTTGAGATTAAAATAGCTCGCAAGATCAAATTCATTTAATTTGTTTTACTACAAATACTTGTAATAGTGCAAATAATTTCAAGGGCTTTGATTGCTCGTATTAACATGTTTTAAACTTTATTCAAGTAGTAATTATGACTTTTCTACTACCAATATAAGTGGTAGGTTCTCATTTCAAAATATTGTCATATATAATTGTTATATCGAGTTATTTCCTATGACGCCATTATTAGAAACGTATTTAGCCTTTACATAAAATAAAGTGAAATTGCCTCAAAAAAAAACAAAAACTTTGTTACAGAAGCCTAAGTTTATTTCAAATCACAAAATAATTTGGCGATGGAGGTATCCCAACGCATTCATCATTATCTGTTAATCAATCATACTAACAGCCAAGTTAAAGAGAAGTTATTTCATTCGATTAAGAAATTATATTTTCTTTTTGCTCTTTCTTTCGATACGTAACAAGATGGGAGCTGCTACAATTACAAGTTGTACTATAATTCACCCTATCCAGCCCACTATAAAAGATTCAAAATTAAAAAGGACCAGGAAAATAAACACAGAAAGCGGAGGAGTGTAAATGCCTTTACACTTTGAATAAAGTCCAATATAATTTCATCTAATTATGGAGTGTCCATCGATAGAAACCAAACTTTAACAGAAAGTTACAGTACCTGTTAGCTGTCAACAAGTGAAAGATTGATTGCTGCACGCTCTATCGGTGCTGACGGTAATTACTCCTCCCTTACTCTCCTGTCATTACGATCACATGATATGGTAATTGACACTAATCGTTACGAAACTTTATTACTCTGTACCAACTATACTTCATCATATAAACGTTACTTAATTCAACCGATAAATATAATAGAACCCGAAGTTTAACAGAATGTTACAGTACCTGTTAGCTGTCAACCAGTGAAAGATTGATTGCTGCACGCTCTATCGGTGCTGACGGTAATTACTCCTCCCTTACTCTCCTGTCATTACGATCACATGATATGGTAATTGACACTAATCGTTACGAAACTTTATTACTCTGTACCAACTATACTTCATCATATAAACGTTACTTAATTCAACCGATAAATATAATAGAACCCGAAGTTTAACAGAATGTTACAGTACCTGTTAGCTGTCAACCAGTGAAAGATTGATTGCTGCACGCTCTATCGGTGCTGACGGTAATTACTCCTCCCTTACTCTCCTGTCATTACGATCACATGATATGGTAATTGACACTAATCGTTACGAAACTTTATTACTCTGTACCAAACTTGTACCGTATGACGATAACACATGGGGGTGGTGACTTCTGAGGTCGTAGTAATAAATACTAGAAATGCAAAGTTTACTTATAAGTTCAATTTAATTTACTAAACTTACAAGCACCACTTTTTTAGATGGTAAATGAAAAATATGTATTGCCACGTTGCTGCCAATTAGAATGTAATAACTAAAAGTATATCTTCTAGGTGGGCCTAAAATATCCAATGTTCTATTGAATTATGCGTACGACGTTTTACCTTACAAAACAATAATATTTCACTTCCCTTCACAATAGGTAGACTCACAACCCGGGTATCGGCGTCTTGGCACGAGACATTGAAGCTGTAGTCTAAGAACGGTTACTTCTAGAAGAGGAGTAGATGTTGGGAAATGGTAGCCATCTATTCAAACAACAACACGTGAGATACATCAGCTACGTAAACTCGCGGACAAAGCGCGCGAGGTCTGATGGGTTACGTAGTTGGGCTGCTACCAAGGGTTAGAAGAAAAAAATTCATACGCGTGCCAATTAGGTAGTTACTCCGCCCAATAATTTAGTTCCGGAACATTGGATGTAAAATAATATTATATAATACTGGCTGATTAGGTTGCGAAATTTACATTGTATGAAATTTAATCAACTAATTTACGGTACAGAATATCCCCCCTGTTTTGATTTCGCAACCTAATTAGTCGCTTCACTTTAAACATATTCTAAATAACAAACTTAATTCAACCTTTTATTCATTACAAAAATTCAAATTCAACCATAACAATACGATAGCGCGGGGTTTCAAAAGTTTCCTATGAAATCCGCTAGATCGCATGCCAATGCAGTTCTATGACTGCTCGCTTAGGGACCAAAAATAGAAAATCAATTTAGGCAAACTATTTACATGAAGTGCACGTTGCAGCGTTTTAGAATTTGCGGGTCGTTGCAAGAATAAGGGCATTTAAGGCGATTAAATCGTAAACAAGTGTAGTGTAGTGTTTTGTTATAGAGGCGCCACATTCATACTTCTTTTTTGCATTCATACCAGTGTTTTGTGTATAGTGTTTTGCCATTAAATACCCTGAGACTTGCGGACAAGTTACCAATATGGATCGAATACTTTGGAATGAAACGTCCCCTCACGAGAAGCTAAGTCTCACATTTCTTATTAATACTCATCACTCTTAATATACATATTTACATACAACATCCTATACATCTTACATCTACATGAATTTTAACACTTCAAATATATCCACAAAATTCAAACTTCAATATTTTGACATACATACAAAAGACAGACACAACTTTTCATATTTGTTTCCTATATTACAAACAGACAGGATCAACTTTGTCTCATTTCTTTATACTAAGTCTATTTACAAATTCTTTTTCTATATTTTATTTCCCTTGACACATTCGTTATTAAGAATTCACCAAACAGTTAACTTCCTGGATTTTATCTTATCTTTTAAATTTGGCAGCAAGTGGTTCCTTAAGCTAGGGATGCTACAAAGTTTTTTTTTTATACAGAACAGGTCTTAATTTGGTTTTAGATCTACAATATGAACTTTTTTTACATTCAAAACATTTTCAGTGTGTTGTACAATACAAGTTACAGGGCTTAAAAAATATAGAATTCTATAAATTCCTACATATTTTGGTGCTAATTTTGCACAAAACTTTTCTACCTTATTGCTTAAATAGTGGGTTCTTATCCATACTAAGGAATGCAACTTAAAGGGATGTTTTACATTTTGCTCTGAGTACTTTTGTCTATTACTGTTATGTGCTATATTCCTTTTTACATTGACCACAGCTCTCTTTAAATTGTTTACAACAGTTTCCTTGGACAAATTCTCACCAATTAGATCATTTAGCTTCCATAAATTAGATAAAGCATTATTACAGGAATGATTAAACATTAAATCAAAGGCAGCAAAACCAGTGCTTTCATTATGGGCGGTGTTTAAACTTAATTGTATATAGCCTAGGTCATTATCCCAATTACTATGACAGTTATGATAGAAACTACGTAATAATGTAGATATGTTTCTAATATGCCTTTCTGATTGATTTCCATTAGCCCTGTAAGGCGCTAGTCTACGGTCTTCAATAAAATTCTTAAATAAGAACTTCTTAAAATACAGTGATGTAAAATATGCGGCATTGTCTGACACTATTATTTTAGGTACAGAAAAAGTTGTTTAAAAATTATGCGGTCTAATTTATTACATATTTCAGCACTCTTACATTCCCTCAAAGGGATTAGCCATAGAAATTTACTGGCGGCATCTACAACTACAAGTAAATATACATTGCTGTTTCTAGTTCTCACTAAGGGACCTAAAAGATCTATGAATAAACAATCCATATTGTTCTTAAATGGCACAGATACTAATTCGCCTTCATATTTTCTTTGGCACACTTTACTCATTTTACAAACATTACATTCTTTGACTTTTGCCTTTATAATTTCGTCTAAATCAGGTCTATAAAAATACTGATTAATTTTTCTTTGCGTTCTAGCAATGCCTAAATGACCTCCTATTAAAGAACTGTGGAAGAATTCATATACTAAATCAACTAACTGTACAGGCAAAAATATCTTACTCTTACTTTTTACATTCCTTTTGTACATCATAATAATTTAGTTCCGGAACATTGGATGTAAAATAATATTATATAATACTGGCTGATTAGGTTGCGAAATTTACATTGTATGAAATTTAATCAACTAATTTACGGTACAAACTATACTTCATCATATACACGTTACTGAATTCAACTGATAAATATAATAGAACCCGAAGTTTAACAGAATGTTACAGTACCTGTTAACTGTCAACCAGTGAAAGATTGATTGCTGCACGCTCTATCGGTGCTGACGGTAATTACTCCTCCCTTACTCTCCTGTCATTACGATCACATGATATGGTAATTGACACTAATCGTTACGAAACTTTATTACTCTGTACCAACTATACTTCATCATATACACGTTACTGAATTCAACTGATAAATATAATAGAACCCGAAGTTTAACAGAATGTTACAGTACCTGTTAGCTGTCAACCAGTGAAAGATTGATTGCTGCACGCTCTATCGGTGCTGACGGTAATTACTCCTCCCTTACTCTCCTGTCATTACGATCACATGATATGGTAATTGACACTAATCGTTACGAAAACTTTATTACTCTGTACCAACTATACTTCATCATATAAACGTTACTTAATTCAACCGATAAATATAATAGAACCCGAAGTTTAACAGAATGTTACAGTACCTGTTAGCTGTCAACCAGTGAAAGATTGATTGCTGCACGCTCTATCGGTGCTGACGGTAATTACTCCTCCCTTACTCTCCTGTCATTACGATCACATGATATGGTAATTGACACTAATCGTTACGAAACTTTATTACTCTGTACCAACTATACTTCATCATATACACGTTACTGAATTCAACTGATAAATATAATAGAACCCGAAGTTTAACAGAAAGTTACAGTACCTGTTAGCTGTCAACCAGTGAAAGATTGATTGCTGCACGCTCTATCGGTGCTGACTGTAATTACTCCTCCCTTACTCTCCTGTCATTACGATCACATGATATGGTGATTGACACTAATCGTTACGAAACTTATTACTCTGTTACCAACTATACTTCATCATATAAACGTTACTGAATTCAACTGATAAATATAATAGAACCCGAAGTTTAACAGAATGTTACAGTACCTGTTAGCTGTCAACCAGTGAAAGATTGATTGCTGCACGCTCTATCGGTGCTGACTGTAATTACTCCTCCCTTACTCTCCTGTCATTACGATCACATGATATGGTGATTGACACTAATCGTTACGAAACTTATTACTTTGTACCAACTATACTTCATCATATAAACGTTACTGAATTCAACTGATAAATATAATAGAACCCGAAGTTTAACAGAATGTTACAGTACCTGTTAGCTGTCAACCAGTGAAAGATTGATTGCTGCACGCTCTATCGGTGCTGACTGTAATTACTCCTCCCTTACTATCCTGTCATTACGATCACATGATATGAGGCGCTAAGCGGACAAGTGGCCTAACCCCAAAACAGCTGTATTGAGTTTATTAGTGTTTAAAGATTTGTCACTTTTTTAACATTTTTTAAACACATTAAAAACTCAAGCTTTCTAGTTGTAATTGTTACTGTTATATAAGAACATAACCCTTGTATGCATGGTAACCTTTTTATTTAATTATTTTCATTAATTTAAAAATAAAAGTGGGTTGGGCCACTTGAAAATTGGCATATTTTATACATTAAGTAAATTTATGTGGGTTGGGCCAATATATAATATAAGAACTGTACAACTTTACTGTCAATTAACATTTTATTAAATCACTTAATGATACCATTAAGCTTGTACTTGATATGAAACAAATTGTACACTACTTTAAAACAGGATATAGTAAAAAAAATAAACATTAATACAAAGATACAAAATTTCAAACAAGTTCATCTTTTTCCTCATCGACTGGAACGGTTGACGGAATATCTCCAGAACTTAAAATTGATGTGTAAAATGAGTGTTTGATTGGTGGTATGTATTCTAAAAGAGACATCAAGTCCTTCTTTTTCGGCTCATCTATTTTTCTTCCATTGGGGTAGAGAAACATCTAACTGCATTACTTCCGTTGTTGTCCTTTTTTGATGTTGACAATGGAAAAGGGGACCTCTTCGTTGTTAGAGTATTTGTAATGTAAGAGCAGAGGCTCTGACTGCTTAAAATTAATCCGCTGTATTTTAAGCCACTCAACCTTTTGATCATTTCCCACATCCCCATTTTGACAACTTTGCGGTTTGTAATATTGTTTCATAAGCTTTTCAAATAAAAAGTCATCTTTTTCAATTTTTTTTACTTTAAATGGTGGCTTTTTTGCTGACAAGATCACCTTGATCCAATTCATCTGGTACATAAACTTCAGAGTGATATACTTTTTTTCTTTTTCAATAAGACCAAAATCTTGGTCACCAGGCCAAAATATGTATGTCCTGAGACTAAAAATTTGTGGTCAATCTCAGTACAAATATATTTTAGGAGACGTAGCAATGTAATCACATAGTGGCAGCTAATTTTATATTGCGGTTTTGACCGCCACATTGGTCACTGTACATGATCAGTTTTGGTTTTAACATGGTTTTCCACAAAATGTAAAATACATGATCCCACTTCCTCAGGGCCACGGGAGGCTACAGCCTCATTCCACACATACATGTAGCTGTCTTTTAGTGGACAAATTGTGTATTCCTAAACAATACGTCCACAACTGCCGTTTGTAATAAACTGGCCCTGTGGATAGCACAGGTGTTGTGCAATGTTTTCATTTAAATTCAAACGCAATCACGCTAACGTCATTTGAAGGATCCTTCCCTTTTTCAGCATCTAACCCTGTAACCCGTTCGTGCTGATTCAGCTAAGCGCCAGTGTAATTCTTGTTCAATTTTTACAGGCCTTTGTTCAGTTTCTGGTAATGATTTAAATTTTGATGTTATATGCATCACACTTACGGCAGCTGTCTGTGACTGGAGCATGAAAAGTGATAATTAAAATCATTATTAAAAACCTGTCTAAAAGACAAAGGGTGAAACATGATCAACCTGATTTTCTTCAACATACATTTTTGTACATGATTGAGATATTTAAGTTGGGCGAAAGATACTTTCGATTTGGATTTTTTTTACCCTACAGTAGTGGGAATCATAAGCTGGAAACTTACTAATGAAGTCCTTTTACCTTTTGCAGCCTATGATCAGGGGTTTTATTTTTAGGGGATTTTCCCTTGTCCTCTCTTGTCTTTTGGTGGGGTTTATGGGCGTTGTCTTTATTTTTAATGGCCCGTGAAAATTCTGCCATCACTTACTCCTAAAAACTTTTTTAAAATACTCCTTACATACCACTGACTTCTTCTCCACTTTCCTTTTTTAAGTTATAAATCCTTGTTAAACATTCGTTTCTCTGAATTAGATTTTGTATAAACTCTTTGTTTTTTGACAACTGTTTACTAAGTTATTTATAAAGGAGGTTTGTAGATTATGGTCCGCTAGGTCATAATAGGAATAAAAATATTTTTTACAGTGTTCAGGTCGGCAATTTAAGGTGACACTTAAGAGGTGACACTTAAGTAAACAAACAAATGGCTCCAAGCCACAACAGTGGAACAGAATGTGGGTTAGGCCACACGGCTGTGGCTTGGGCCACTATTCAGTTTGCAGCTGACTCAAAGACCAATAATAAAACAAACAAACTAGTGCTGCTATCTATCAGAAAAAAAATGGAAAAGGTGGCTTGGGTCGATATGCAGTATTTAGAATAGAGTGTTAGAGATATTTCTAAGGCTCATATCTCAATATTGCTATTTTGTGGGTTAGGCCACTTGTCCGCTTTAGCGCCTCATATGGTGATTGACACTAATCGTTACGAAACTTTATTACTCTGTACCAACTATACTTCATCATATAAACGTTACTTAATTCAACTGATAAATATGATAGAACCCGAAGTTTAACTTAAGGTTAGAGTGCCCCTTAGCTGGCAACCAGTGAAAGATTGATTGCTGCACGCTCTATCGGTACTGACAGTAATTACACCTCCCTTACTCTCCTGTTGTCATTACGATCACAGAATATGGTGTTTGACAGTAATCGTTACGAAACTTAATTACTGTATACTAGAGTTTACTTTACCAGATACTGCATTATGTGTACGGTACCAAGTAGAACTGAAGGAAGTTTAGCCTGTTAAATGTTTTTCACTTGTTTTCACTATGGGTTTTTATACGCAAAGCGATTTATTAATAGGTAAATCTCTATATCACAGTCTTATTATTTTTATTTCAACAAAATTTAATTGTATATTATTTAACAATTAGCATTGTTTTCATTTCTTACAGTTCTAACAGTAGACATAGTAAGGCTTAAGTTATTGTGGACTTAGCCAATTACGTATCTCGGAAACTGATTGTGGTATTCTAGATTGATCCGTAATACATATGTATTCTTTTTGTTGTTGTGTTTATGTGGTTAAGGCGTGAATTGTAAATGACCAGGTGTGTGTTGTAGGTTAGTAATCCTTTTAGTGAAGTGTGGCCCCGCCTTTGCCTACAAAAACTGCACATATGTTTGTATGACCGTATATTTTACTTTTATTCATTTATTTATTTAACGGTAACGCGCCATTTACATTATAGACATTAAAAATCCTCATGGAAGAAGATTGGTAATAATATAGTGACAAATATACAATAAGTAATCATAATAGAGACAACAATAGATAGAGAATAATAGTTTTTAAAAATCAATAATAATAACTCAACAATACAGGCAAACAATAAGTACGAGTACAGTAGCAACAGTTAAGATGGGATAAATACCTAAAGAAAAAACCAAATAATAAATTAATGTATTGTAATATACGAACAGGCAACAATAATAGACAATAAATAACAATATAATCAATAATAGACAGTGAAACAAACTTTTTCAGGCGTGCTACGCCTACCCCCTTTGCCTGGAGAGCCTGGTACATAGCTGGGCTTCTTCCGAAGTGTTTTGACTAAGACAGTGCCCACAATCCTCCCTCATGAATCTCGACAGGAGGGGATTCCTCTCCCCAACCTTAACCATGAGGGATATTATGTCACTTCTGAAGCATGTGCATAGATCCGTTAAGTTATAAGTGCAATTCTAGGTTCTCATATTCTCTTTAGATATGAAAAAGTGCATGTTTTGTTGGTTTGTGGGCTACGTTTAATTATAATATTCAAAGGTGAGCATTGTTATTTGGCACGAATGGAGGCCAAAGTTTGGCCCAATTGGTTTTAGCGTGTGTTTTTTTTATATATATTTCTCATATCTTGATTCTGGACAGTTTTATTCTTTTATCTTTTCATAGTTTATGATAATTCCACTGAAAAATAATAAACCAGAATAATATCTTATCTTAAATATAAAAAAATATTATCTTGTGTTCTTAGTTGTGTCAAAAACAAATTTATCAGCAGTTAAAGCGTGATTACTGCCTATACGGATCTATAACGTTAGTTTATAAAGAAAACTGTGATGCGTATTGAAGTAATTTACACCCTTTAAGCTCTTATAATGAGGTTAATTAAATAACATTGCAAATGAAATTATAAAAAGATATGGCAAGTTGTTGAACAAGCTTTTATTTACTCTATAGTATTCCTCGAGTCACAGAGATTGCATAATTACCACCGCATTTGGTGCATGGAATGCAAGCAACAGCGAGTTTCATCTAACTACTAACGTTAGCTTCTTTATTATTGGTAATCTTTATAGCTTGCTTTTAACTGTTGTATTCTGGAATGTAACTAAAGTGTTTAACTAAATATATGATAGTTAAAATATGTAATTAGTTTTGATATGGCATGGGAGAGGTAGATGCGTTCATGGATTATGTTTAGACGTAATAGAAGAATTAAATTACAGTCAAAAAATCATTAAAGGTGTTAATATGCTGTTGAAAATGTATTGATTTTTAAACTACCCTTGATAAATAATATCACCATTTAAGAAGAAAACTTGCAGTAGTTGTAATGATAATTTACATTTTACTTGATAGTGTAGATCTTGACGAAGCTATTAATGAAATATAACTGTTAATTGACTCCAACTGTTGTTCAGGAAAAGGCTGTCAAAGCGGTTAATTGCAGCAACAGGAGCGGTCATTAAAACACCATCCGTCCTGCTTTCCTTGGAAGTGTCCATATTAGTTGCATTAAGCCGCTAAATACTGATCACTACAAGCCATTATATATTGCACACAGGCAGTTTTATGTTGACTCATGCAATAATAGTTGTTACTATTACATTTTATATATAACATAGTTACTTATAATTTTCTGTGATCTAGATACAAATCTAATAGTATCTGGCTGTGTGTATTACTCAATTACGTGAAAACTACAAGAACGAATGTACTGAAATTTTACATGGACATTTTTGGCTTCTTGGTTAACATAAACATCACTCCGGGCTACCTCTCACTGGTATTGAGAACTTCTTTTTGAACATATGAATTATACAGTGCGTGATCAAGAGTGTAATGCAGATATCAAAGGCAAAGTTACTACCTTACTTTTTCCTTCAGATTTGAAGACTTGTTACAAATAATCCTTTTATAGAAGTAGACTTCTCAGAACTGCAGTACATATACGCATTTCTGAGAAGACACTTGTAGATCGGGGAAACAAAGTAAACTCAAATGTGGTAACAGATATATGTTAGACTAGAAGAAAATGATATTGCCAAAAATAGACAATGTATGACCGAAGTGGAATTCTCAGACAAGATGGACAAATTAAACTCAACCATGGTGTCGGAAATATTATTCATTCGAGCCATAAGCGCACGAAAAAATTCACTCACGTGAAAAACCGAAAACCACGCCACAATGGAAGCAGTGTAAATTATTACAATAATAGTAAATGTTAATGTACGTTACAAACTAACAGAACTAACAACAATATGGAAAAACATAAAATAATAGTATAGAAACATAATTAGTTCAATAAATAACCGGCAGAGACTTATCAACAATAAAGTTAAGTTAAATAAAATTTCGGCTGGACTACTTAAAAAAATTTAATCAAACAAAAATAAAGATTTAATATAATTATGCTTTAATGTGTAAAAGTAGATATTTTGGAGAAGAAGAGTGCTATAGTAAAATGCGCGTATGCGTGTTTATGTGAGGTAAAGAGTGAGTGCAGTATTTGGCTAAAGTGTAAAAAAATCTAAATTCCACAGTGAACCATAGAATAAAAGTGTTCCAAGACAATAGAATAGTAGCAGAGAATTAGATTTATTTTATTGGTACTTATTCACTCTCCGACTTAGGACCTCAAAATACAGCTCTTTTACCTTAAAATTCCAACTATTTGGAAGTGTATCACGAGATTTGGAAATATTCCTGTGACCATCACTTCACATAAGTGTTTGATATGTCATTTAAAAGGATATACCTGTAATGTCCTAGATTTTTAAGCAGAAATTTCCGTGCGAAGTAGTATAGAATAGTACATACAAAAAATATAAAGTTGCGAAAATGTGGGCTGACTGTGACACATTAAGTTGGAAAATTAATTTAATCGATAATTGTATATGAAATGGACCAATTTTATAGTTATGAATTAATTAGAGCTAAATTACGGAATTGAATGAGTGTAAAAAAAGGATGTTTGTGAACATGCGGGAACAAACAGGAGAAGGTAAAAAAGGTGTAGGGACAAAGTCAGCATTAGCTGTAACGAGTGAAATATGTAAATGAGGGCTTCCTCGTGTAGCTCTGACCACTTACACTCATCTACTGGATGTTTTTTTTACTTCAATTCTTATTTTCAGCTTTAAAAAAAGAATAAATAGGTTTTTTTGGTTTAATAACACAGATATAAAATCTAAAATCAATACTCAAATTTGATAATTAATTAAAGTAGCTTTCCAGAAATATTTGAACTATCTTATTCTGCAATAAAATAAACGTAAGTTAATGTTGAACTCGTCCCACGTTAAAAGTAATTAAAAATTGTAACGTAAATGAATTTAACAAAACCAACATTTTTGGAGTTTTAATGCATACATATGAGCAAATCTCAATACTAAATTGATGCTTAGCAATACTGTACACTTCGCTTAACATGATACATATGTGTATAATATAAATATTGTTGAGTATATATTTCAAAATAGCGTTTCGTACTAAAATTATATTTTATAATTCATTACATTTTTGAATTCGACTTTAAAAAATAGGCATTGATCGTTGTTTAGATAGATTTCTATCACAGTTTCCTGTTTCTCGAGATATTTTAAATGTAAACTGGAGTTAGTAATATCCCTTTATTTAGAGTTCTATAATTTTGTGTGTACACCTTCATCAAAGTTTGTCTTGGAACACTTTTACTATTTGGGTTTCTGTGGAATTTAGATTTTTTTAGACTTTAGCCAAATATAAATGTGATCCCCGGCGCTGTGGCACAGTTTACCATAATCTGAGTTATTCTACAGAGGGCAACTTCCCGGAGTTTAAAGGATCCGGATAAGAAAGAATATTCTCTTTTATCTTGTATATAATATTCCTCTATCTCACCGTGATCAACTGAATAAGTTCTATGTAGATTTTTTTATAATTTATTTAGAAGAAAATTGCATTAGTAAAATTCAACCTAGTTCTATGTCTTATTTATTTACAATTTTGATGAATATCCTCGTTGACGGGTATGTGAATTCCACTCCAAAGTAGTGTGACTAGGTAAAGTGCAGACGTTAGGATTGTTCATAACTTACTTTAGACATTTATGTCAATGACAGCCTTTGAGGTATTACGAAGTAGGTATAATTCAGTTGTCATTCATAGATATAGAATGAACAAAATTTAAATTGTTATAGCAAAAGATCAAACAGATAATTTATGCAAAAGTTATTTTGGACCTCATATACCTAATAATAAGAAGAAGCTTAGCGTAGTATCACTCGATCATGAGTACTAATACATGAACCTCAGTAGATATATATTTGGTAATGCTAACCCACTTTAAGAGCCATATAGACAAATTGAGAAACAAGCCAAAATGAATGAAAATATTTCGTAAAAACTGTAAAACTGTATTAATTTTGTTATATAAATCAATTTTGTGACTAATTCCAATCAACGAGTATAAAATATTCTTATCAATATGTGAGTGTTTGTATATATAGTTTTTAAACGATATTTTCATTAATTTTTTTTTGTTTCTCAATTTATGCATATAGCTGTTTAAATGGCTTAGCATCCCCAAATATGTATCTACTTGCCTCCTTGTACGTCTAGTTTTAGATGTATACTGGCATAGTGAAAGCTGATAAGTAAGTGCCAGATACGAAATCGAGATATGAGAGGCATAAGCTATGGTAAAAATATTATATGAATATAAAGTTAATTGTCTGCTTAAGGCATTACTTATAGGTATCTTTACTATTTAATAGCTATTTAACTGTAACTCATTACCACTACAAAATATCATGATTAATGGAGTTTATAAGATATAACCATATATAGCCGATATGGTATACTCAAATACCACAACTATCCAAGAAACATTCTTCGGGGAGATATAAAAATCTTAGCGAAGAAAGCGCCAGCAGGTGAACAAACAATCCCTAGGGACAGATACATTTATCCCGCGATTGTACTGTCATCCACAACATTTCTTCTCGTGCTCCTAACTTCTGGTTATTCTTTTTATTGTTCTAACTGTGTGTAGTACAAAAACACGAGGCTGCATCTTGTTTTATCTTATAAGATTGCGCTTAAACAATACTCATTACAAACTTCTTATCGGTTTCAGGCAATTTATGTATTATTGTCTCTATTCGTGATGTAATGCTGTTATTCAAGTTGTTGGATGCTTCATAATTGGAAAAACTGACGAATTAAATATTATAATATTAGAAAAACACAAAATTGTAATATATGAGGCTACTAGAATCAAACATACATATCTCCAATCCTGAAAATTTTTCAGTAGAGGCAAAAACTGTTGCTTTCCAAAGTAAATCTTGTAAGTCTTTGAAAATTTGCTTAAAAATAGTAAAAAACTAATAAAACAATTTGTATATATTCTCACAAGTGCATATTTATTGGTTATTTAAATAAACAACCCTAAATACTGGACATACCCTTTTTTGTTTCCAAACTTTGGATATAATCTTTTTAGTTACCAAGGCAACTGGGGTATACACTTTTTAGCTACCAACTTTTGTATTTTGCATTGCCTAGTTTGTATTTTTAGGCTTTAAAAAGCTGTTATTCAATAGATATTAATATTAAAAATAATTTTGAAAAAGTATTGAATTACTTGTTCTTTTTAATTTATAAATAGTTAAAGTTAATATAAGCACTGCCTCCCATAAAATGGAAATAAAATGAAACTACGGGTTATTTTTAAACATACTTTTATTTACAGTTTAGTTTTTAAATTGCTTACAAGCTAACAAAATTAAAAATTAATATTATTTCTAGTAAGTATTAAAAAACATTTATATTTAATCTACATATTATTAAACTCTCAGGTCTGGCGACTCGTCTTGGGGCTCACAAACTTCCTCTCCAGCTTCTTCTATGTCATCTATTTGTAAAGTTTGTTGATGGAAGACATCATTGTAGTACACCAACTCAGGATTTTGGGACCAGGTTTCACCATAATGAGTTTTGAGGAGTGTTTATACATCTTTCAACTTAGCTGCTTTAACTTTTTATACAATTCGGTGGAACTAGACAGGGTGAAATACTGTCAGCTAGTTCTCCTTTTCTAAACACTGATTTAAACTGACCCAAGTCGCTTTGATAAAACGGCTCTCCTTTAATCAATACGTTGTTACCATTTTTAACAGACCTTTTTAAAACAAACCTTTTAGTTTGTGAAAATTTGAAATGCCAATCTTTTGTGTCTCTGAACACCTTATCTGCTTCCGCTTACCAATTGAACACCTCACATTCATTCCCAACTTCTACAACTCTTGCATATTTTTGTAATAGTTTCTTTATATTTGCTAGGGTTGGAAATTACTTCATGTTTACGGAGGTCTTTTTTAATGTTCCCGAAAACCCGGTCAGGTGGGAGAGAGGAGTGCCCTCTAACTGGGAATATTATTTCTACTTTATTAATTTTTAAAGGCTCGTCGTTAACTAACCATTTGCAGCACATGGCTATAATCATACGGTTTTTGTTCTGGACTTCACAGCCATCTGCCATAAGGCGCAGTATCTTTGTATCTAGAGAAACATTGTTTTTTAAACAATGATAAACACAACTATAGGTCATCCGATATTAAAGAAACCTGCGCAGAAAGCAAATATAAAGCAAATATAAAAGAAGCTTGAGCAGAGTACCGCGCAGGAGGAGCCCTCCTCCGGCGGTGAGTTGTGGTGGGGAGGGGATCCAGCACCTTCTTGTATCTGTTTGTCAGCTGTGTGGATCGTATCTCGTTCTCACAGTTTTGTTTACACTTCAGCTACTTTACCTGTTTTATAACTATATATTTTTGTGTGTAGGCATGTGTAAGTGTCGAAGTCTAAGCGTAAAATATTAATTGAAAAGATTAATGTAGCCATAGATGTATACACGAAACATTGTTATTTTGAGGTTAGCCTTAGCCGTGCAGTGGCCATTAGAAAAGTGTCGTTCAATTCGAACGGGTCAGTCAGGTGAACGAGTGATCCGGATCAGAGTGTTTCTAAAGACCCGTTCACTTTGAAAGTTTTGTTCAATTTTGCCTGAAAACTGAATAAATTTGATATTTTTTTCCAAATCAAGTATATGAAATGAAATGAAAATGATTTATTTTCCCAAAAATAGTATAATAAAACACATATACGAGTACATATACACGTAGTGCAACAAACGTATGCACATACATACAATGTCTGAAACCATGTATCAGAGTGTGACAATACGGTACTTATACGTAGTTTGTTATTTCTTATTATATGAACCTTGTAGTAATTCTATTTAATTCAATTAAAATTTGAAAAAAGAAGAGTAGTATAACTGGGAAGAGCCTACATGGGCCTAGGGCCTGTGCTAGGCTCTGGTCGTGAATATTGGAAACTCAAAACTAATAATAGAACAAATGATATTATAATTAAAAAAATATTAGTTTTGTAATTTTTGAGATTATTAATAGTTAATGGTTATAGAATGTATTTTTTACTCCGGCTGCATGGCAATGACAACAGTGAACACGCAGGCAATTGATGTCACATTGATAATGATACGTAACCGAGTATAAATCTAGTTTTGCTGCACTGTCGTATGAAGTATTAGTTATGGTAATTATAGTGAAGGACAAACCGAATAACAATAAATAGTGAGGAAGGGTTAGAAGTTAAGCGATAATAAGGGAAACAAGTCTATATACTTCTTCGCCATCTAACGATAGTAACCAATCCTTCACGCGTTTTTTAAACCAGTAAAGATTAGGTAATTGAATCAGCTTTAACAACTTAATACTTTTCTCATGCGAACAAAAAAAATATTTAAGGAATGAAAAACTTAGTATAGGGGAGACCGGCTATAGTTGATACACCTTTTACTTTTTTGTTTTTTGTAGTTTTTCTCTACTGTACTGTACTGAAACAAATGCAACGTAATAAGGTACTATGACGGCCATTCTCAAGTAATGGAGGTTGCATGTGGATGCTAAAACTTATTAATAATTCCTTAATGAAATCATTATTTCTTAAATTTAAGAAGTTCATTATATGCTTTTTACCTTTATTTAAAATATCCATTATTTTTCGCTTTGTTTTGCTAATAACATCTTTGTAATAAATATTAAAAGTTGGTAACGGAGGTTACTCAGACAAACTTACTTAAGGAACAAGATAGTTCTGAAGTATGTTTTTATGAATACTCTGGCGACCTCTTCCGGAATACAAGGGTATTTCTGGATAACTGACATTGTCATTCGTTTTAACGACGCCTGAAAAAAAACCTTTTGTAGTTATAATAGTACTTTATAAAATACATTTCAACGGGGTTTTTGGGTGAATTTAAATTATATTGAATACTAATAGACCCATCTGTATTTGCTAGCTTGAAAATGGCGAGAAATATTTAGAATATAAATATACATTGAAATAATATTAAAGCTGGAGCTGTGAAGAAGTTTGCATACTTTAACTTACTGTAATACATTTATTTGATGTCAATACTCCAAATCAAAGATGATTTAGAATGTATCTATATAATGAACAATAAAACTGGAGACAATGATACCTACATAAACAAAATTTTAATATATTCTTATTTTTATTTACTTTGAAGTAGTATATATCCTAAATAAAATAAATATAGCCGTCCATTTGAAGCCATACAACTAAAGCATTTGAAATATCTCAATTTAAATGTAAATAACACTATAACTTGCTGTAGCTCTTTATTTTATGTAACAAAATTACTACGCCTGCAAATAACATACCATCAAAAAAAATTTTATTATTCAATATTTTTCAATTAAAAAAATAAGTTAACAAACAAGCAAACCTATTTTATTTATAAATACAGTTTCGCTCAGCGCATTGAAAGAAATGAACACTACAAAAGCCTACTTGTTTCTATGAAATATTAGTAATACGCACCTGGTTCTTTGGAAAGGTATTTTTTATGAAATGATTCAAATTCTTCGTTCATCCACTTTGCTTGGTTGAGCCATTCTGGTGATGGATGAGTCAATCCTCCATATGATAAATGTTTAATCCATGAATCATTCATGCCGATTTCAGGAAATTTTTACGTTCTCTTCACCTTGAACTGTCGTAAGATATGGGTAACTTGTTTTTAGCTTCTTGGCCACCCATCCTGAAAGATACTCCAAAGCATCATTCTTACAATCAACGTAGTGGTTGCTTGGTCCTGGTGTACATGAAGTTTATCTTGTGTCATCTCCACTGAAGATTGACCTGTATCGAAGCAAGGGCATGTAGTTTCGATCACGTTTACTCCTGCTACGCGCAATACTTTACTAATGATTGTTTCTGACGTCTCTTCGTTGTTGTTAGTGTTAGTATTTTGCTGTAATAAGTCTTGAGTTTTACCAAAAATAATCATCCGCAGACGGTATACAGCAATCTAATGGGGTAGGATGATCGTTTAGTCCTCCTCTCGTTCTAATCTGAGAGAATAGATTCTCTAAACAGTCTTGGTTAAGCCTATGAGTGAGAATGTATTTAATGTCGTACGATGTTTTGAGATCTTTTAACAACTCTTTTTAGTGACATGATAGATATAATGCACCCCTTTTGAAACAACTGTAAGGACTGTTTCCCACAGCATCTCATTGTTGTCATAGTTTTCAACATTTCGTCTAATATTTCATTTGTTTGACGAAGTCTTGTCCATACGCTCTTTGAGAGAACTCTCCAAATTGTCGGGGACTGTAGGAGTTCATGAAGTCAAACCATTTATTCACAAGCTGAATGAAACTGCTTGTGGACTGTGCAACTTGGTCATTTCTCAAGTAATGTCTCAAGGCTGTTGCCGTTGTGTGAGACATTAGTTCACTAGCTTTCCGCACATTTTGACGCTCAGCTTTTTGAACAGTTAAATGCGCTGTCGTTAGTTTATGACATACTTTTAAATCCTCATTTTCTTCCATATTTATAATTGTAATAAACTTGCTCTTTTTGGACAAATTGATCATTAGAAAGTTCAAAACCAGTATCTAAAAACCAGTTGCGAATTAGTTTCAAAACATGAGGAGCGTCTGCAAATAAGTATACCTTTTCGTTGGAGGAGGGGTTAGGAACAAAATATGTCTTTTTGGTAGTTATTTCTAGCTGTTTCCACAATCCTACATTTCCACCTCCCATGTCACTTACACAAGCTTTTACGGTATAGCCTGTTTATTTTAATTTCATAATTATTGCCGATAGAGTCTCTTTAGTAACTTGTGTGTCGAACTTAACGTAAAGGGGTTACTTCCAGTTTGCAAAAAGTCCTCGAGCTGAAACAACTTGCATTTGACTGTGCGGACCCACAATTTTGGTCGTTCTTGGAGTCGTACTCCATAACTTTTTTGACTTTTATTTCGTCAAATTGCAAAATAATCACACGCTCGTGCTCTTTAAAATGAAGAGCTAGCTACTTCGAGATATTTGAACACTGAAACAAACAGCCCCTGATCAATTACAAAACGTGAAGCCCAACGTTGAAGCGTTGAAAGTCCTGGGAGGGTTATTTTCATCTTTCTTTTTATAAACAAATAACATCTCTTACTAAGATACCTTAGTGTAAAAGCCAACTAGATTTCATCACTTGTCCAAGCTACTTGTTTTTTTCATGCTAAGCAATAAATCAATGTGATTTTTGTTAAAATTGATTTGAGCACCTTATGGGCTTTATTGGTTCCTGCTGTAGGCTTATTGTTTTTTCTTTTTAGATTATGGTTGTCTTTTTTAAGTTTTTTATTTCTAAATCAATCTAAATCAATTTTACTTTGCAACAAAGCGATTTTTTCTTTAAGTTCACTGTTTTCTTTTAACAGGGTTTTCATTCATATCTGGAGCTTCTAAACTGGCTTCATTTTCAGTAGATTCATTATTTAAAATACATTCTACAATCTGTTTGGAATCCCTGCTCTTAATGCGTTTGTCTCGTTCGCTAGAAATAATTTTATTTTGTTGAATGCTTACACATGTAGCAGTTTCAGAGCATGAAAACAGTGTAGGCATAGCATTTGACTTTAATAATCTCTTAGGGGCTAAATTTAAAAGTTCTGCTTTTAAATCACGTTCATAACTTACTTGTGAAATGATCATAACAAATAACAGAAGTAAGAGGATTAAAATATTTATCCGCCTGTTTACAAAAATGTGCCCACTGTTTTGACAATGACTGATCTTTAGGAAAATCTGTGATAAAATACCTTATTACTTTCTGACAATTTACGTGTTTTAACGCGGCTGTTGTTACAAACGGCTACTGCACACCGTTCCCCAGGCATCTCCACACACTTAAATCATCCAAACTTTTACAAAACGTGGTCACTAATAATGATAATAAATACATTAAACTGGTTAATCGTAGATCGTCTGAGCGAACACATGTTTAGCTGCACTTGACAGCAGCTAGTGTAGGTGGGGGAGGTCTGAGTGTGACGTGATGCGCCAAGTGTTGTGCGCACGCGACTGAGGCAACCTTCTGTATAGTAACCTTTGATATTAAGCAGCATATGGCGAATAGGTATCTTTTCTTTCTTTCCAGTAATTTCATTTCTAATCGATCTTACATCACGCTTTCCAGGTGATTGCCTGCTTATTTCGTCTTTGCAATAAAATTCCCTTACCACTCCCTTTTAACTCTTTGTCCTGTTTATTTTTTTTACTGACATCAAATAACTTCTTACAAGAACTTGCTGGCAAGGTCCTTGAAATAACTTCTCGAATAACTGCTGAGCGCTTACCAGGACTTTTGGGTAGTGAATTAACCACCTTTTTGATTGCTTTTCCAAAGGTTTGTGGAGATCGGTAAGTTCCAGCTTTGGAACAGTCTATCTTTTTTAAGTTCAATTCTAACTTTTTCTTCATTCTGTTTTTTCACCTTTAGTCTGGTTTTTTTCTAATTGCCATTTGTTCCTCCTCAGTTACAACTGCCTCCTTTTTTTTAGATACGATTTTTCTTTCTCTCTCTATCTTTTGCGAGATACTCCTCCGATTTGTTTCAAAGCAAAAAGTAGATTTTGAGTCACTTGGTATTCAAACGTTATGAGTTAAAAAAATAAACTGTTTGTCGCTTTCAGAGTTCTTCAGATCTTACCCTTGGTCTGGCTTTTCACAATCTGTAACCGGTTCAGTTCTTATTTCCTCTGATTGTGCTGCAACACTGGGTTCTGTGACACGAAAAGCAATAGTTGGTCCGTTTTCATCTGTTGCCTACCGTTGGTGGTTGTGCTTGTTAAATTTATTTTCTGAGAAAAAGGTTATTTTAAAGCAAAACAACACTAGAGGAATTAAGTTTAATTAAAGTAATAACATTAGAGCTGAAAGAAATTCTAACACGGTTAATCAGCTAACTAATGCTGGAGATCAGTGCAAGTAGTTTCTGGTACTATAAAAATGTGTAACCTCCGTTACCAATGTTAAATGTTTTTGTTAAAATTAAAAATTTGAGAAAAATACTAACATAACCTCAATAGAAATTTAGCTTTGTTTTGAAAAGGACATGTTTTTTTTTTATTACTACTACAGAATATAAATAAACTTTTCTGTGGAGGTTACAACGAAAGTGACCTTAAAAAGTTCAAGTTCAAAACATTCTATTCATGTCAACAATTTCAATACATAAATCTTACAGATCCCAATGCGCCTCACAGGGCACGTGCGGGAAAAGTGGTTGACAATTAACATGTTACAAGTTTTGAATTATTTTGCAGTCGCCCATTTTTATCTTCCACCACCATTAATTTTTCACTTAATAGAAAAAAGATAAAATTCAAATTTACAAACATTACACTATATTCAACTTAATCATTATATAAAGCGGAGCAAGCATGCCATACACCGGTCCAGAACCGAGTTGTGGTATAAGCAAGTCAGCCGCTTACCAAAGTATAAACAAATGGTCCAGGAAGACACACCGCTTGCGGTGGCAGAGTCACCAAGGACAAGCACTCGGCAAAAGACTGCTTGCCGATTCTAGCTCCGGCTTCACCAGATGGCTGATGGGGCTGGGCAGGGATCGGGTTAAGCAAGTGATTGCCTTGATCACTGGACACGGCCCACTTCAGGAAACACCTAAACACTCTAGGTTTACGAAATGAGGACTCGGAGTGTAGACTCTGCAATAAGTCTGAAGAGACTGCAAAACACATAATACTGGACTGTGAGAGACTGGGAGCAAGGACAAGGGCTCTTTTCGGTGATAAACAACCAGGCGACGAACCAGATGCTAGTATCGGGGAAAAGCTTCTTAGCCTAATTAAGGGCACAAAGATAGGCTTACCCCTCTAACATCAAAGGGGCACACAATAAGCTCAGGTTGACGTGTGAGGATCTATGAATCCACCCCAATATCCCAAAGCAAAAAAAAAAAAAAATAATCATTATATATACAATTTTGAGCAGAAAGCGACATTTGACAACAATAAACAATAAATTATATGTTTGCCATGTTAAGTAATAATAACTTTAATAAACACTAATAACTATGAACTAGGATGATCTATAGCGGTAAATTAACTATGAAAAATGCCAATAAAAGTAACAATAATATAATAATAACAAGTTAATCATTCTATACATTTTGAGGCAGAAAAGGAATATAACAATAAAGTAAACTATCAATAATTAACAATAAAATAACAATAACATTTAAATAACTTTATTAATTCTATAAACTATGAAATAGAAAATGCCTATAACAAGAAATAAACGATGAAGAATTAACAAAAAAATAAAATAATATAACTAAAGCAATGTATCAAATAAACGTTATAAATTAAAAACAGTATAAATAAAAATAAACTGAAACAATGACAAATTACTTCCCATCAGTTATTTATATCATTCTTTGGTGACATGGTAGACACTAATGCAATTAAATTTTGTATCTGTATAATATTGCCTTCCTTAAGGGAGATGTAATATCCACAGCACATTCATATACTGCAATCCATGTCCATGTTGCATGAAGGCAATAGTTTTATGTAGTGGTAAGTAACTTATTAACTTAACAAAATAATGATTTTACAAGTAAATGTGTGAAGTATATTAAATAAATAACCTAACATACTAAATAAATAAAAAATAATAAATACCATAAAATAAAAAATATAATATACAAATACTATACAACAAATAAATAAGACGAGACACAGAGACTGCACAATTAACACTGTATTTGGTGCATGGAATGCAAGCAACAGCGAGTTTTATCTAAATAACAAAGTTATAATATATATATATATATATATATATATATATATATATATATAATTTTTTATAATCTAGTAATTATTGTCTATCTATACTATTAGAAATAAATGTAATGGTATCTGTGTGCGTTCGTGTATGCATTACTTAATTACGTAAAAACTACTAGACTGAGTGTACTGAAATTTTACATAGGCACTCTTAGGATTCTTGGTTAACACATAGGCCTAGTCTTATTTTGAAAATAACGCCGGACTACCCCTCACTGGTATTGGGAAGTCCCTCTTTTGCTTAATCATCAGGTAGTAAATATGTGTTTGTAATAAAATGAAAATTAAATTAAATATAAATTAAAAATTAAAATTAGTTCAAATATTTCTGGAAAGCTATTTTAATTAATCATCAAATTAGAGTATTGATTTTAGATTTTTTATCTGTAATATTAAACACAAAAACGTATTTATTCTTTTTTTAAAGCAAAATTAAGAATTGCAGTAGAGAGCATCCAGTAGATGAGTGTAAGTGGTCAGAGCTACACGAGGAAGCCTTCATTTACATATTTGACTCGTTACAGCTAATGCTGACTTTGTCTCTACAGCTTTTTAAACCTTCTCCTGTTTGTTCCTGCACGTACACAAACACCCTTTCTGTTACACTCATTCCATTCCGTAATTTAGCTCTAATTAATTCACAACTATAAAAGGCGCCCATTTGATATAGCATTATCGGTGGAATTAATTATCCAACTAAACGTATCACAATCAACCCACAATTTCGTAACTTTATATTTGTTTGTATGTACTATTCTATACTACTAGCAGCTACCCTCGGCTTCGCACGGAAATTTCTGCTTAACACCTGGGAACTTACAGGCGTACCCTTTTAAATGACATACCAAACACTTATGTGAACTGATGGTCACAGGAATATATTCAAATCTCGTGATACACTTCCAAATAATTGGAATTTAAAGTAAAAGAGAAGTAATTGAGGTCATAAGTAGGAGAGTGAATAAGTATTTATAGGTAATAATGGAATAAATAGAATTATCTGCAATACTGCTATTTGATATTTAACAACACATGATGTTTAATGTAATTGCTCCGATGACTTCAGTAACTTTTTAGATATTTGAGACCAGTGTGGAGAAATAATAAAGTCGAAGTCAGTAGTCTTTTCAGTGAAAAGACGCATAATGTAAAATGCTGCAGGCCTATGATGATTGTAAAACGAACATGGACACCACCGTCATAACTATTTGCAACACAACACCAAAGGTGTTTTTTTCTTGCAAATACTAAATTCTTAAATAAATACTTAATAATAAGTAATATTTCCGAATAGTTTGTACGGGCATCAATGAAATATTTCAAATTCCGTGCTGTGGTGTGTTTACCACATATATTTTTTTGAATGTACTATTAGATTTAATAAGTTGCTGATGGGAGATACTGAATCACATGCTGGGATAGTGACAGTAAGTAACACTTTAATGATTAGCTCAAACGTGATCAGATAAAAGCTATAACCGTAGCCAAACATTCCATATTAATTATATGTTTCGTCACTACTTTTAAATAAAAATGTTAAACAACGATCAATTATGTAGCTAGTTGAAAATAATGTTAGATAAATCAGAATCAGGATTTGTGTACAAAACAAATAAAGTTTGATTAGGCACAATAAATCCCAATTTTCTGCTTTTACTGAGGTTCATTGCTGCAGAGTCTCGCCACATGGCACAGATTACATGAGACCTACATTAACCTACTGATAGAGCTGCAACATCATGCAGGACAGCGCAGCGCTAGGCCATCTGTTGATGCGCCTGTTGATACAATTAACTAATTCCAATTTATACTATTTGGTATAAAACTGACTGGTATATCTTTCATTTCGGTTATTATAATGTGAAACTTAGTAGCAATCGTTACGGAAATACCATATGTTGATCAAATATATTTATCTGTTATATCTCTAACTTATCCGATTTCATTTATTAAGACGTGAGTTGAGAAATTACCTTTGCTGTACCTGATTGGAACATTAAAAAATTGTTGAATAAATTTATTGGTAACCATTTAGTTTAATTTAACAATTATTTTGAATTTTAAAGGTTTACCTCTGTCCCAAAAATGAGGTTTTGTAGGAGCGAATAAACTATTTTAAATATTAAATCACTCTTGAATGTAACATTATTTGGACGGTCATCTGAAATAAGGAGGATGGTGATAAATAGACACCTCTAAGTTGGCTTTATTGAACATACCGTATGAGTGAAGTTAAAGTTTTATCTTTGCTTAATATAGTCCCAGTGTTTTTAAGTGTCAGAATAAGAGTTCTTGGTGTCGCTTTAGTTTCATCAAGTTTTTAAGTTGAGGTATTGTCAACTGACGCTACTTTGTATGAAACAGATGATAGGTTTTTGTATTATAATATACTGATCAGTTTTGACTAGGGATAACTTATTGTTGATGTTGTTGGTTACTTTGCTATATGATTGGAGAGAAGAACGGTAATTACCGCCACTTCTTGTTTGTTTGATTTTAGGTTGAAGTTGAATGTGTAAATCTGCTCAAATATGTGTCTTCACACTTCTACATCCAGCCGTGTTGTATACAAGCTCTATTAATTTTATGGTAAGCGACCTGTTTATATAAATTTACGCGTTTTTAGAAATGTGTAACATAAGTGTGAACACATGAGGTTGTTATCCTTCTTTTTAGTGATCGTGTAATGTTTAACTATTTGAGGTTAACTTTTGTAACTAATGGGGTTACTTTAATTCAATATATTTTTGGAGTATCAGAGTAACCCCAATACATTTTTCTCTTTTTAAACCGTTTTAATTTAGGTTGTATTTATTTCAGCATGCCACGGACTTATAAAATCAAACTTGAATCTAGAGAAAATACAGATTGAAATGCCGCGTTTATTACATAGAGCAGTTAAATGAATATTTAGCCCGGATAAGACATGGTGACATTACTAATTGTCATTCTGAAGGAATTTATAACATACCAAGGAAAAACAATATCCAATCATCTTAAAGGACCGCATTGCAAAGCAGATGGAAAGCCGATAGTATTTATGAACATGAATTGGCGCTTGTTCGCTGTATTTTATATTCAATATGTAGGAGTATTTTATCACCTTTAAACAGTGTTACTGTACCACGTCACAATGATTTTCCCTCACATTGTTTTGGAAATTTGTACTCGGAATACAAGTAACCAACTCCATGGGCTAACCTTACTCCAATGTAGTTAAATAAATAAACAAATACATAAATAGTGGTAGCAGTATTTAAAAACAGATAACACTCTAAAATGATTTGGTTTCCGAATATATTATCACTATTTGCGTTGTTATTTTATGTTTTTGAAATAGAAAACCAGTATTTTCTTTGTAAAATGTAAAGATTGAAGTGAAGCAACGCCAGTTAAAGGTATCATTTGATATTTTACATGTCCCCAAAGGAGAATTAATAACTAGCAACCGTTCAAGAGTAAAAATGCGGATATGACTCTCGAGACATATAGTGAATTAGGTATGAATGGTCGTAGAACAAAGTTGTAGTCAAATTTCAGTAATTAGCTCTTGATTTGACAAGTTATTAAATTGATTGGCTCCTTTTGTCGCAACTTATGTGCAAAGTTTATAACTGAGTTTCGTAAAAAGAAAATGTAATATCTACCTACTTCTTTTTGCTACAACTATAGGTTAGTATTATGACCATTCTCCATTTACCTGGCAAATATTGTAATATACTGGCCAAACATGATGCTGTTTTTAATCTATGTAGTATTTAAAGGCTTAATTAATTAGTTTTGTGTTAAGGTAATTACATTTTTATACTTTATCTGTAACTTTGGACAAATTTATATGTAGAGTAAAGCAAACTACACGTGTGTCAGTTTCCATAAGATAAACAAGAATATATCACTGCAGAAAGCACATAAGTATACAAGCCCGGCCCGGTGTACGTTATACAGGATACAGAGCTTGTCTGAGGTTTACTAGAAGAGCCTGAAGCCTCTCCCCTTATGTAAACAGGAACGCGGTCTTAACAACGTTATTTATGTATTCGCGGTTTACCTGTGACAATACCATATACAATGTAATCAGTATTTTAAAATGTTAAACCCTTTATTTAAACATTTATATTCAAAATTTCACACCTTCTTTTCTTTGATAAAGTACCATTGCTTGTGTTCTGAATTGTATATATTTATATGTCAAGGAAATGAAATTGTATTGGCTGGGAAGTCGAACACTACTATAAACTCATTTTTGTTTATATAATTATTATATAACATACTTTAATATCACGATAATAGTTCTATCTAAATAATTTTCAAAGCAACGATAGTAATTTAATATATCTTAATTCCTACCCTACTACAGGATCAAGAAATAGTTTTTGAATAAAACGCTTATCGTTTTTTTTTCTTCTCTTAGGACAAGGAGCCGAGACACCTCTTAATTAACTTTGTCCTAAAAGAACATTACGCTTGCTTCCGGAGTGGTGGATATTCGCGATGGGTAAGGTTGGGTATAGGACCCGCCTCCTGTCGAGATCCATGAGGAAGGATTGGGGGCACTACATCTCATTCATGTAACCTTGGAAGAAGGCTAGCCCAACTATAAGCCACCCTCTCCAGTTAAAGCGGGCAGGGATTAGCGTGCACTTATGTCTAAGAGTAGCAACTGCCTTTACCACTTAGAGAGTCCCACTAACTCCATCAGTCATCCTCCCCAGTAGACTATACTTACCCTTGCCAATATATAAATATTTGTGGTTAGTGAGGTGCACTCCTGGTTATCCAGATTGCCCAGATATATGACACGTTGGTTATACTGTACCTGGTGTAGATAAAACTGTAAGATAGAAAACACCCACAGGTAAATATCTAAACTGTTTGTTCTAACCCACTTGTTATCATACGAAAAGTATACAAATAAACTAACAACGGAAGTAAAAATGTAAGCTGTTAGGTAGGTTTAAACCTACCTTTAGACTAAAGTCCGCATAGTTTGGGTGTGTTACACTGATCTGCCTTACCACGCACGGTCGCCACAAACTAGTGTAATAGTAACATTTACAACGGCACTCATTTCCCAGCCTGAATACAAACCTTCTCATTAAAGCTGACCCACACATTTTGGATAACTGTGGAAGTGAGTGTAATCACTGTTATGAAACCGATTACGCCAGTAATAACAAGCGCAACTGTGACTTTTACATTCTTGTTTACCTCTGTTTTAAAGGAAGCCAAATGAATATTTGTCCATCTTGTTAAATTCATGTAAATAATTAATTTTAATTATTAATGGTTCTGTTTTACGTGTTCTTAATAAGAGATAATAATCGCTTGTATTTGAAATTAATTATTGATGATTGTTTGGAAATAATAATATTGATTGACAAAGTAGGTACGTCACATCAAGCGTCGCGTAGTAAGCTTCGCTGAGGTCGCAAGCAAAGTTTCAAGTCTATAGCTTCTTTAATAAAGCTGAAATATGTGTCAATATGTTAAAATTTAATATGATTGTACGTAGTCCCGTTATAAATTTATCTCTGCAACTGTCTGGACGCTATTATGTTAACCATAACAATTTTAAAATATTCGTTAACACTTGGCTAAATCTCGTGTAATGATATAAGCCATCATCGAACTTGCCGTTTCTTATATAGAAACGAAGCTTCATGCAAAATTTCAAGCCTATAGGTCTATACTGTTCGATATATTGTGAGGACAAAAAGACAATCGAGTGATAGGCATTGTTGAAAGTAATCAAAAGGTATTTTATTTAGAATACGTTTGAAGTACAAAAAAAATGACAATACAGTGACCATGTATATAACCTTTTTATTATTTAGACGAGTGAGTGTGAACACAGTAACCTTTTTTGAATTACAATGTAAAGAAATTAATAATATAGTTGACGCAAATATAAATACTTTTCTTTTTTTGGTATAGCAGTTATGACTAAAACTTCAATACATTAATAAAAATCATACTATCCGAGCTTACAAAAAAATTCTAGTGACTGAAAATTGTTCTTCATGGTCAGGTTGATATGTTTTAAAATGTTAAAATTGATTAAGTAAGGTAATTAAGTGCAAACTTCACGTTCTTGGTCTTTACCTCACCTCTCAGCTCAGAGTCAGAATAACTGTTTTCAGATCTCTCATACCAACCTCTGTTTTCTGAAAATCCCGAAATATCTTAAACTCTGATTCCAACTTTTGCTCCCTCAGGTCCAGGAACTAGTTTTTTTAGCGACACTTATCATCTTCCTTCTTTTTTCTTAGCACTCAGAGCACAAAATGCGTAAACATATATTATATGGTTTGACGTCATTAATAGCTGTGATATTACCTGTCGATAATAACTATAACTGTGAGTTGCGTTGCGATTTTAACTATACTGAATCTGGTCTCGTTTTAGAAAAACTTAAAATTACTCGTATTTTAGCAAAAGTTATTAATTTTTAAACGTCCGTAAGAAAAATAAATATGATTTCAAGATGTGCAAATTATAATCGTTCTTGATAATAATTTGATGTGCAATATTGCCCTTGGTGCATAATCGTTTATTTCGGAAACCACCTAAGTGCCCTTTTTTCAACTTTCAGAAAACTAAGAAAAAACTGTTTTGCAGCGTATATGTTCAGTCTCATTCAAATTAAATATTACAAATCAAAAATAGGCTATTGGGATAGTTTATTTTGTTAAATTTTTGTTTCTTTGATGATTTGAGGTATACATTTAAAAAAAAAAAAAAAAAAAAAAAAAAAAAAAAAAAAAAAAAAATGGTTGCCTGTAAAGTCGGTTTTACGGGCGAAGATTTTACGTGACAACGTCTTTTTCTCGGTAGAATATTTATTGATA
Source organism: Homalodisca vitripennis (assembly GCF_021130785.1). Classification (NCBI taxonomy): domain Eukaryota; kingdom Metazoa; phylum Arthropoda; class Insecta; order Hemiptera; family Cicadellidae; genus Homalodisca; species Homalodisca vitripennis. The sequence continues at coordinate 36,707 of NW_025776846.1, read as the reverse complement.
TGAATATTATTAAATTGCACAATAGGAACAAGGAATTGAATGAAAATAAGAATTGCACAAATTTTAACTATAGAAATATATTTTGTTTACTAAAACATTGTACATAATTTGACATTAATTAAAATTTGTTATTGTAAATGGTAAAGTTGAATAAAACATTTACTAAAATTGGAATTTGAAATTCTTGCTAAACACACTTAAATTCTAACTCCGCGCGTGGTGATTGGTCGGTTTAGTTCGTTTGTTTGGTCGCACTGTTATGACAGGTTAGAGGTTATAATTTGTTATTTTAAATGTTTGACTAGCAATACGCGCTGTTTCTTCTCAATCGACTGAATTACGATTGATTGCAGAGTGATTTAAACTAATAATTTACTTAACACTATCAACATTTGTCAATAGTATGGACATAACCTATAAGCTCAGTTTCTCAACTTTTGTGTCAATCTAACAATTAATCAATCAATCATAGTTTACGATAATGAAATATCAGTGTACAATTATTTACCTTTATTGTTGTAGTTGTTGTAAATGACGAATCTAAGCACTCCACATTTTCACGAATAAACATAGTTATCTGCTTTATCCCGTGCGGCGGACCCACAGTTATCTGCTTTATCCCGTGCGGATCCCGTGCGGCGGACCCACTGGACGGGCATCGTAACGTTACCGGGCGTTACACTTTTTCATGAGTGACTCCGAGCCGCAACCTAATTTAAGACGTTGTCACGTCAAAATGTACTTAGTTGGTTTCTGCAATGAATGAAGTTATTTTTAAAATATTATTATTGAATTTAAGTCAAACCATTAATTTTTACCAGTTTTTGGTTTCAAAGGTAAGTAACAAACACATTTATATATAAAAAAGAGTGTTTTTACTAGGCCTAAATCGAAAAATATAAGTGGACTACACGCTAAAGTATGTCTATATACAAAGTTGTGGCCTTATTCATTTATTCAGCTTCTGGCAAAGTCTTCTTGCAACTCTTAGTCAGTTGTTGGTTATTGGATGATAGTGTCATAGAAGACTTCATATCCAACATTGTATTCCATCAATTTTTTTATATCGTCTATCTTTTTTGTTGATTAGGACCTAAAACCAAAAATCTCTGTGTGCAAAACCCGATAAATTTTAAAATTTGTTATAGCTTACAAAAATATTTAGCTAAAAGTTAAATATAAAAGAGAACCCTGGCAAAATAAAAGTAAACATACCTTCCCCAAAGGTTAAGCTTTCTCTGTTGGTAGTTCCGGAAGGTTGGCAGTTTTTAGCAATGAATTCGCTTACAACCACTTTTCCCGGAGTATCCTTGTTGTAGAGAAACAGCTTGTACTTGGACACTTTGAATGGCTGCTTATTTTCTCTGGGTATGTTCCTGCCTGATGTTTCATCCGAATTTGATATTTCTTTGGATACTTTGGGCCACCAGGTTTTGAAACTGAGAACATCGTCTGATGTAAGTTGATATACAGTAAAACGGCCAGACTTATTAGCTTTTAGCATGAGTTCACAAAACAGTATGAGATGCTTCACGTTATCTGGAATGTTATTGAAATAGTTCAGCAGCATTGAACATACTTCTTCTTGGCCTTTGTTTGCTTCCCCCTCATGATAGACATACTGTTTGGAAGAATTAGTTTTCAAATCGTGTAAGGAAAACACATTTACCCAGAGCTGCCTCATGTAAAAAAACCTCCTGTACAGGTATGTGAGGCAAGGGTAAGTTTTGCATATACAGTAGTCAAAAGCTAGTGCGACCATGTTGTCATCTTTGTTTTTGCTTACCTCTTCCTTAGCTTTATAAACCTTTTTTGCTCGCCTTAAGTGCACCATTTTCTCAGCAGCTACATCAAGCCTAGCGTCAAGATTTTCCCCTCATATCTATAGTGCGTTTATGAAGGACAGAACATTTATTTATTCTTTTGATTCTATTGTCAATTTCCAAACAAGGTTCCAAACAATTTCAAGAAAACACCTCTACAAGCTTGAGTAAAGACACCATTTACTTTCAAGTTATACTTGTATGAATGAGATTTTTTGTTTGGCAAGTCATATGTAGGCACGTCAGGGTTTTCTTGAGCTTGCTAATTATTTACATTAGGCCAGCGGTTTTTGTGTCTACGTTTCACAGGCATAACCTCCACTAAAGCTTGGAGGTACGTATCTTGTGTGTTTTTATTTTCCAAAGAATAAAATGTTTGCCATAGTTCTCGTTTTATTTCATCTGTAAGTTTCAAGTAACATTTAAAATCGCACTTACAGTTTACATCATTCATCGGGGCTTTGCTGGGAACTTCTTGTCCTTTGTACAAGACGCACTGCAGTCCTTTGCCCCTAGCATCCCGAATAATGTTTCGTTGTTATTTTTCCTTGTGCACAACTCCACGCCTACACTTGGGATTAGGTTCATCATCTGAACTATCCGACATGGCTTAAGAACTATATAATGTAATAATAAACAAATAAATAACTCCTAATCACTGAAAACTCACGAAAACTAACCACTCAGTGTTACCTTTGAATCAAACAAAACAGTGAATCACTAAACAAAACACTTGATTTCAACAAGGCCGCCAACCGTCACGAGTGAAATATACCGCAGAAAGAACCTAAGCGACAGCGCTTGGGTTTTTTCTGAAATAAACGGATTGTTTTCATGGCTGCCAAATAGCATTGCTGATATGGAACATAGATTATTTCTCCACTAAAAAGATTTATTTACCTGTAAATTGTACAGTTTCCACCAAAACTACATTTTTTTACATTTTGTCCCTTAGGTGGTTTCTGAAATAAACAATTCATTGTTAATGTCAGATATACATCAATAAAACGTCCAATGTTAAATTTTCACTCCAATGAGTTTCATCGCTAGGGTTTCAAGCAGATCCGTAATATTCTCTGTGGAATGTGATAATAGCGGCGAATTTATCACGTCGATGTTACAACGCCTAATGCTATCAATAAACGTCTCACTCCACTGCTTCTGAACTGCTCGAGCGTTAAACATGTCGCAGTCACTGTCAAAGTCCTTATAGAATATTGAACCGTATTTCATTTTCTCCGCTGAGTGCAACTATTAATCGGCTTGTACGATTTTTTCAATAAAATACAACATCACAAAATCAGAAATGGTATATTTCACTTCAAGAAGTAGAAGTACTGATCATGTCGCGTAACAGGCTTCCTAGAGGACAGAACCAGAGACACTCGTGTAGGGTAAAGCTTACTACTATCGGAGAAACGAGACAGTTACAAACTATCTCTCCTTCAGCTCTCAGGTACTCTGACAATTAGTCATTGCACATTTTACAAACGTTCTAATTAAACTTTTAATTTGTAATATTAAAATTATGTATACTTTTTTTTAATGTGGTTGTAAGGGGCTTAAGAGTATGGGGCTTCCAATATAATAGTTTTTCTAATGTATATACTACTACATTTAAAATATATACACCATTTTATTATTGAAAATTAAAATACTTACCATTTTTATTCGACAGTTTGTCAAATGTTAATTTTTTTAAATGTTATACTTGTTTTTTAGTTTAGCTATCTTCCAGCTCAGAGCTATAAGAACATATTACAATTGTCAGATTACCTGAGAGCTGAAGGAGAGGTAATTCGAGACTGTCTCATGTCACCACTACACCCTGCTGATGAACAATGTAAATGTAACCCTCGGCGCTGTGGCACAGTTTACCATAATCTGAGTTATTCTACATTGTCTTTGTTCTCTGCTCGGAATTTAAATTTCCGTATAAGAAAGAATATTATCTTTTATCTTGTATATAATATTCCTCTATCTCACCGTGATCAACTGAATAATTTCTATGTAGAATTTTTTTATAATTTATTTAGAAGAAAATTGCATTAGTAAAATTCAACCTAGTTCTATGTCTTATTTTTTTCCAATTTTGATGAATATCCTTGTTGAAGGATATGTGAATTTCATTCCATAGCAGTGTGACAAGGTAGAGTGCAGACATAAGGATTGTTCAAACGATCATAACTTACTTTAGACATTTACATCAAGGGATATTTATACAGTGAAAATTGGCTTGTGACTCCTAGACTATAATGCTAGATTATGAAAACATGGGAATTGAAAATATACAACTTATAACTAAGTTAATTCCAGTTTATTTTTAGTTGTCGATATATACTATATGACAAGTATACATCATCCTAATCTGACTAAAATAAACGATACTGAAGTGTCATATATATTGTTTAAACATACGTGTTACAACTAGAAAATAGTTTGAGTACCTTAAATACCTTACTATATATCACTTGACGTTTTACCTCAAATCCCATTGAATATAAGTTTCATAAAGAGCTTTAGTATGGTTTCTCCGGGAGTATCGGATATTAAGTGAAATTATAAATCTCGAGAACAAGTTAAACAACTTTTATAACGCTGCATATCTATGCTGTATAATCAAAATAGATTTCGATACTAGTAAGCTTTACCCTACATGGTTGTCTCTGGTTCTGTCCTCTAGGAAGCCTGTTACGCGACATGAGCAGTACTTCTACTTCTTGAAGTAAAATATACTATTTCTGATTTTGTGATGTTGTATTTTATTGAAAAAATCGTACAAGCCGATTAATAGTTGCACTCAGCTGAGAAAATGAAATACGGTTCAATATTCTATAAGGACTTTGAGAGTGACTGCGACATGTTTAAACGCTCGAGCAGTTCAGGAGCAGTGGAGTGAGACATTTATTGATAGCATTAGGCATTGTGACATCGACGTGATAAATTCGCCGCTATTATCACATTCCACAGAGAATATTACGGATCTGCATGAAACCCAAGTAATGGAAATCAATGGAGTGAAAATTTAACATTGAACGTTTTATTGATGTATATCTGACATTAACATGAATCTTTTATTTCAGAAACCACCTAAGGGACGAAATATAAAAAATGTGGTTTTGGTGCAACTGTACAATTTAAGGGAGTAAACTACCTCCTTTGGAAATTTCCTTCCGTTGGAAATAAATACACAGGGTGAAAATTAAGTCTTTTGACGACTTTATACAATTTAAACCACAATATATGTCTCAACCAAATTGTGTACACCATTACTGGCAATAATAAGCAACTTTTCTGTATACATGGTGATCTAATGTCACCTTTTGGGGACCGCCTTTCGTGGTCAAGAAGAAAATCCTTAATGAGTCTACGTTGACATCATTTAATAATTGGTTTGTCGTCATTTTTAAGGTCTAGTTTAGTTGAAAACAATGCCGCAAACCAGTCTTCAAAAGGTTAATCCAATCAAAAGAAATTTGAGTTTAACAAACAAAACAGTGAGTCACTAAACAAAACACTTGATTTCAACAAGGCCGCCAACCGTCACGAGTGAAATATACCGTAGAAAGAACCTAAGCGACAGCGCTTGGGTTCTTTCTGAAATAAACGAATTGTTTTCATGGCTGCCAAATAGCATTGCTGATATGGAACATAGATTATTTTCTCCACTAAAAGATTTATTTACCTTTAAATTGTACAGTTCCACCAAAACCAAATTTTTTATGTTTTGTTCCTTAGGTGGTTTCTGAAATAAACAATTCATTGTTAAAGTCAGATATACATCAATAAAACGTCCAATGTTAAATTTTCACTCCAATGAGTTTTCATCGCTAGGGTTTCAAGCAGATCCGTAATATTCTCTGTGGAATGTGATAATAGCGGCGAATTTATCACGTCGATGTTACAACGCCTAATGCTATCAATAAACGTCTCACTCCACTGCTCCTGAACTGCTCGAGCGTTAAACATGTCGCAGTCACTCTCAAAGTCCTTATAGAATATTGAACCGTTTTTCATTTTCTCCGCTGAGTGCAACTATTAATCGGCTTGTACGATTTTTTCAATAAAATACATCACGAAATCATAAATAGTATATTTCACTTCAAGAAGTAGAAGTACTGATCATGTCGCGTAACAGGCTTCCTAGAGGACAGAACCAGAGACACCCATGTAGGGTAAAGCTTACTACTATCGGAGAAATGAGACAGTTACATATATATATATATATATATACATATATATATTATATATATATATATACATATATATATACATATATATATATATATATATATATATATATATATACATATATATAAAATATAGATATGTTAATAATTGTTTCACAAAATTTAAGGTTTTAAAAATGTTTAATACATTTTATATAAGAAATAAGTAATACTATACCTGTTAACAGCTGAAGGGAATACTTATTTGAGTGAACTAATTTCAAAGTATGCATTCAAAATGCTCCCATGCGGCTGTCTGGGAATGTGCGTATCAGTTATAAAATCTGGCTATTGCATTTTGAATGTATTCTTGTTGAATAGATTGAGCTTCCTGTGCTGTCCTGTTTGATTTCGATAAAATCTGTAAGCTGAGTTTGACAAACTTTGTCTTTCAGGTAGCCCATTAAAAGTAGGCAAGCGAAGTTGGGTCTGATGAAATAGCCAGCCCCGTTGATAATAAATAATTTTTATTTGCATTACTAATAGCTTTACAATTGTATACACTCAACTTACAGAATAGGTTAGCCTATTCTTACCTCCAATGTTTCTTCCACCGCTTAGCGTTACTTTTTTTCTTGTATTAGTTTTTGCAGCCTATTTGACGCTCTATTAATATATCCTACACACTCTCCTTTTATTACTGACACGTCTGACCCATATGGTTTACCTACAGTAACAGCAGTGTATGTAGAAGTGTTGCCATCAAGTAGAATGAAATGGCGGGTGCATATAGATACAATATTTGACGATAGTTTGACCTCAACCCCTAAATCGGTGTGCGCATTACTTTCTCTTTTTATAGTAACTAAGCTAAAAATATAGATATGTTAATAATTGTTTCACAAAATTGTTCACGAAGAATTACAAGAAGTGATTTTTTTTAATTTACGGAATTTTTAACTGGAAGTTTCTGGCCTGCCAATTACAAAGCTCTTATCAATCATTTGGGTTCTGCAGAGTAATTATTTCATAAATATGTAAGTACTTGATGATAAATTAGCATGGTTCGATAAGTAGAACAAAGAACACAAAAAAGAGTGAAACTGTCGACAACCTTTCACTATTTATAGGATACATGAAGCCATTATCCTACTTCATCAGTTTGTCCTGTCAGCTGTAGACTTGATCTGATATTAAAGTTTACCTTTTCCTCTACCACACTTGTTGACTTAACATGACTATCTGACGTTTCATCGTAACAAAACACACGTTAATAATAAACCACGAAGGGCTGTCCCCTAAAAGGTGAAATCATATCACCATTTACGCATAAAAGTTGCTTATTATTACCAGTAACGGTATACACAATTTGGTTGAAACATATCTAATGGTTTAAAGTGTATACAGTCGTCCTAAGACTTAATTTTCATCCTCTATATTTCTTTCCAACGCAAGGAAATTACCAAAGAAGGTAGTTTACTGGATGTTGAGCTTATATTTTTGAAACTGAACATTCATATAGTGTAAACGCCCTCTTTTCAGTTCCTGCAATAAAATATCTAACTTCTTTGCTATTGTTTACAACGTATAAATTCCCTTTTCAATACCTTGACTTTAATACTTTAACCTGCCGCAATTTTTGATGAGAGGATCTACTTGATTCCTAAAAATATGTGATTCCAGACGTTTTATACACTATATAGCAGGTTAACATTTATAGTAATAAATGAGGTATTAACGAATCAAAAAGATACATTTATTTTACTTGACTTCCGTGACCTCACTCAAAGCTATTAAAAGACCTTTAGTAGTCTGCAGATCATAGATTTGAGTACTTTAATAGCATTTCCTTCAATTTCTTCAAAATTCTTCAGATCCATCTGTAATGTAACTCATAAATTTCTGTTTACAAAACAATAGTAGTTTTTGGACAGTTCCAAAATAATTGTTTTGAATTAATAGTGCATGGAAGAATAATACATTTTTGGATATTTGCCATCATTAATGTTAGTAAAATAGAAAACTGCGATTTGAGGATTTTAATCCATCTTCTTCTTAAAATTGTCAATAGTCAAACTAAAACGGATGGTTGAAGGCAGCTGCCTTTACCTTTTACATTACAACCATCGGCATTGTCTCTTATTGTGCCGTGCTGCTACAGGAAGTGTCTATATTGAGTTTTCTAAGTCTTTTGCCGTCATTGATGTGGATGTGCTGTTCAGTGTGCTTGTGAAGTGACATGGTTTACACGCTCTAATCATTCTGCAGCCTCAGGTATGTGCTGTAATGTTTACGTACCATATGTTATGCTGTCAACCACGAGTTGGGTGAGTTCATCGCTAAATATTGATTAGGTTTTAATTTAGATTTATGCTTAATAACAATCCTTAAGAATACCTGAAAAAAGGATAGATTCCAATTATGGAAACGTAATGTTACATTTTGGTATAACTAAAATCTTTCGGGAATTTCGTCGATTATGATCAGCAGAATCCAAAACCACTATAATATATCTCAATACGTATTAATTATCTTTCAACAAAAATATAAAAATTATGTCTGTATGATAGTTCTGTCTTTAATCCACAAATTTTGGAAAAAATACAGACAAACAACAATTTTAAATATAAAAAATACATTTTAAGAATATTGTCAGTGTGACGTATCATTAACAATTCATAGCCATTTTGAATTAACATAAGATTTTGAGTTTCATGCTTTTTAGTATTTTACGCTTTAGAGAATTTTTCAAATTTGGTAGACCTTATAAGAGTGTTTAAGGGGAGAACGTCGCCTATGCTTAATATATGAGAACTTTTACTAACTTCGTGTACCTGCAGTTCTATAACCAGTCAAGATATTACAATACAATTTTTACAGTATAATCTGGTATGTTAGTTGATGAGCCTGTAGTAGATTGAAACATTTTAAAGCAATATAAACAATTTTATTGCATTATCAATAAACAAGTAATTTTTTACCACACTAATTTATGATTTTTATTATTTATTTCGGTAAATATGTAAGATATAGTCATGATTTTACTACCAGATAAGCTAAACAGGACCTTGGGATAGCATACAAAAAATTTCATCTTTCTAACTTAAACAATAGCTGAGCTACAGGTACATAAGTTCAACAAACACAATTTTCGGAAAACGGCAATTGAAATAAACATAGTAGTTCATCATATGTAAAAGACCTACAAATAAATTTAGAATGCTCCAGCACTATAGTGGCTGGTCCCTTCGTTCTCTGCATCTTCCAGCTTCCTTTTACATTGTCTTTTCTTCACCCTCATCTCATTTGTAGCCTCTAGACTAGCTTAGAGGAGGTACATTTAATATAGCACATACATTTTTCGCACCAGCTAGGCGTACTCCTATGCAACGTAGGCCATAAATAAACCTAGTATTTAGTTTGTAGAGTTTGTTTTTTTCTTTTCTGATGTGTCTTTTGATACTTTATTAGCACAGTTTGTGCATAATAAGACTTGAAACAATACCTTTTCTTTTACTTGAGTCTTCAGAAAATTTTTAATTGCCAATAGAGTCATAATGTTTGCATTTACATAAGGTATTGAGAGTACTTAGTGTATTTACATCAACAATAACATTTACAACATTTGATTGATATATGTCTTCAATTTCTTTACTAGGCTTATTCAAATAGGACAGTTTTTTCTTTGATGCACTTTCAAAACTAGGCCTAGGATTTCCATAACCTAGAGTTGAGCTAATGCTAGACTCAGCAGTTTCATTACTTCTAATGTCTAATGTTGTTTGTTTAGTATATTTATTCCCTCTGAAGGTTCTTCTTTTAGTATAACTTAGTCATTTAGGCATATTCAAACACAAAACAGATTATAACTAATAAGCTCAAACTTCACACAACCACTTGAAACTGTTTGTAAACAAACTACTGCACATAATATATAAACATAAAACTTTCCAAGACTACAATACAGCTGTAGCTGGTGACAGTACAGTATCTCATAAAACTGCATGGAGTATAAAAATAACACCAGTAAATAAAATATGTATGAGAATGAATACAGAAGTATGAGTTCTGGGACGATTTCTCTACAGAAAATGCGCTAAAACACTTGAACACATAATATATTTTTATTTTTTATCAAGATCTTCCGTGGTTTAAAATACCAAGTGTTATATATTGCCATTTTCAGGAAGAATTCAAGAATTTTCCAGTAAAATAAAAAAATTCCATTTTTTTAGCGATGTTCTCCCCTTAAATCATATCTTCTCTTAAAAATATCTAAGCCATAAATACTTATAAAAGTGGTTAACTTTTAATTTTGAAAAAAGTATACAATGAGATATTTAAAATTATGTATTACACTCTGAGACATCGTAATAGCTATTTAACTTTTCCTGTATTCAATTTAAAACTCAAATTATAAAAAAAAATTAATATTGATATAATAAATATTTTGTGAGATCTTGTCATATATTTTCAAGCTTACATATCCTGTCCTGAATATCTCAACTCACCGAATACAAGTTCAAAACCAAAGAAACCAATTTTACTGCATAATATAAATACAAATCTACGTTATTTTTAGCTAAATTAATATAGAACGAGATCGACCATATGACAACATATAAGAGTTTCTAAACTGATATGAAAGAATATATTCTGAAATATGCTGTATGATTTTCTATTTGATTAATATACTTGACTGGGCTTTAAAAAACTAAGAATCCTTAAACAAATAATAAGTTCATTTTCTTAAAATTCAGTAAATACAAAATAATAGGCATTTAAAGTGCTCCAACAAAACGTTATTATGAATTTAAGAAACTTTGACTTACCTCCGTATCCTAAAAATATTAAAAATCTTATCACCAAAAACACTGCTTGCTTGTGTATTTTCTCTATATGGTTGTTAAATAATGTGGTGTGGAATCTGTCATTAGCGTCATGCTCGTACTGCATAGCACCAATAACACTGCCATTAAACCGACGTCAGATACCGACCAGATTTGAACGGAATTGATTGTTAATGAAACAGCAAATGACTTTATTGTCTATAACAGTGGGTATTGTTTTCATTGCGGTTATTATATCCAGTAACATTTTAAACCTTCTAATTTTTAATTTCTATCCGATAGTTATACGCACCCATAAGTTGCTGTAAACATGCTTTGGATAAAAAGTAAATTGTTTTGAAGGTAATGTTTTCTGTTATTTATATAAAAGTAAAAATGTTGCAATCTATTTGCAATGTAACCTACAAACAAATATAATATATAACAGCTCCTATTTTACTTCTTTAAAAACAATCTATAAAGCTCTGTTAATGTTTGAACTAATATTACATTTAACATTATTAAATAAGCGTTATCTGGATGGCACAATAAACAGTTGTCAATTAGTTACACAGATTCTGGTAAGTACAATCCTACATGGTCTAAGTCTCTATGCTTTGTTTATGGGGATGTACAAAACCAAAGGGATTTGCTGTCTTCGCAATACGATTAGAACAGAAGCAAAGAGACAAAGATCACTCAGATCACTCAGACCTTTGTTTACTTCTAGTTATAAGTAGCTAAAGTTAAAACAGATTATTGTTGTGGCTCTCTAGCAGTGCTTGCCCAATACTAGTGTGGTCATAGTTTATTACATAATGACATCTTTTATAGTTTAGTACTCAGTTTTAAAACCGAACTATCTACCTAATTTATAAACCGATTTTGTTAAACTTAATATTATTAAATTTGAACTAAAATTATCTAAATAAAACCTAAAAATGTTTACTGTTATTTAAATTCCGTTTAACTTATTTACGTGTGAAATTTTTAAGACGCCACAATTTTAAAAATAAATTGTGAATAATTAAATTTTTATGTACGTAGGTCTTTAATTGATATAGCTATATACAAAACTCAACTTATTAAAAAAGGCCGTTCAGAAATAAAATGTTAGAAATAAACAAACAAAGTTGCGGCTATTTCGGCAATTATCTAGTTTTGAAGATTTTGAATATTTCCCTTTGTCTCAATCACACAGACAAAAGAAAAGATACGTGATATGAGATCAGACTATTGTGATTGCTAGCCCGCCAATGTTTGTACTCAAATACTGTTGGTTTGCCATGTAGTCCTTGTATTTGAATTCATTTTAATACTACAACCGCACACAAAATTTACACTTATCATTGTGCCAGACGTTGTATCTTGATATTATAATAGTAAAACATTGTAACACGTAATATAAAAATCAGTATCCATTTTTTTTATTTTGACGTACACACTTTCCAAAATGAATTAAATTTATTCCGATGAGTCATAATACAAGAAACTTTATTGTTACTTAATGTGACATTATTATTTAAAAAAGTTTATTCCATATTACTACTCCAATATACTCCAGGACATGCCAATAATTAAACTGTCTATTTGTTTATGAATGAAATCAAACAAATTCGTTAACTGCAGTGCTGATTTTAGTAAAATTAATTTCACAAAAGGTTCCCACTCTTCCAGCAAATAACACTTATTATTGAGAACATTATTGTCATGCATAGAAACTTTAGTTTAGTATAACTTATCAAGCAATGATTTCTTTTTAAATGCTGTGTTACTAAACTATTGGAGCTGCTGGAAAATCTCTCTATGATAAATATAAATTATATGTAAACATACACAATGAAAAATATGGCTATCTTTATTTACACTGTAAATATTTTTTAAAGCTAACAGAACTTTTTAAAGGATATTTAATAGTTTAATAGTATATTAATGTTTGTAAATTTTTGAACTCTCAGTACTATAATCTGATCAATAAGTACACTAAAAGTTTTAATTTACTGATCGGTTAGTGACAAGTGTTATTGGCAACTGCGTATTGCATCACAACCAGCAGTGTTTTTCACTTCCAAATATAATTAAAGGTTGTGGTGTTTTGTACATCGATAAAAGAGTGGAACGTAATGGGTATTGCAATGCGAACGTTGAGCGTACCATTGAAGCGCAATTTCATTAACAACCAAAGCAGTTTAAAATTGGTAAATGGTTGCAATAGCGTTTATAACAAGTTGTAAGTGATCAATGTGAAACCGGTTTTTGTAATTTAGGTCTGTAATTGTCGTCCGCTAAAGTGCTAAAGGGGTGTCGATATAAAGTAATTTTTAAAAACTCTGTAATCGCGGGGAACCAATCGTATTAGGTAAGATAATCTACAGCATATTATTCACCATTAAAGAAATATCAATTGTTCGTATTCTGGAAATTGTGATAGTCTAACTGTACGGAAAAAAATGTGTCTAAAGGACTTTGAAATATTTAAATGCCCATAATGTTCTTTACATTTGTTTGGTATAATTTTAAGAAATTGTCATTAAGTTTGTTTGTATCTTTCACATTATCTTGAAGCACACTTTACTCCATGCAATCTGTGAATGAGTTTTTAGAAAATTCACAGATTGCATAGAGTAAAGTGTGCTTCAAGTTAATGTGAAATATATATACATATATATACATCTTTTTTTTCTTCGGACAAAATAACAACCTACAATTTTGCGTTGGAAATATACATGTTTGGAACTAGAAGTAAAAAATGTAAAATAAGAATTACTCACAATTTTGGTTAACTTCTAGTCCTCTTAATAATAAAACTGAAAATTGTGAACCTACCTTATGTTTAATATATGACTAATTCCATTATAAAAATATAGGAATCTATTGTATTACACCACAAGTGCTTTAAATTATAAAGCTATGAACTTCGACTTAGGAGTTCCTCTAAATTGGTCTAAAATAGTTTAAGTATCCTAAAATCATGGGAGTTATTTAATCAAATACTCGGTATGATACAATCGCGCGCGAAGCCGCGGATACATGCTAGTAAGTTAATATTTAAGATGACGAAAGGTTTATAAGATAAATCTTCTTACTAACAAGCTTGGATAATAGGATACTTTCTAGGCAGAAGAAGTTATCTTTGGATAAAGAAAGGCTAAAAGTTGGTTCCAACATATTTTTGAAATTGCCTCTTCGACGAATTCTCAATTGTGTACTTGTTCATTCTCTGTTAAAAACCTATCTAAATATTTAAAACTATTCTTCAGTTTAGGTCTAATATAACTAGGTGATGAAATAAATTCCGAGGTTCTTTTTTACTGCTTGTCATTTATCTATCTATACGTGCTGTACTGACTAAGTATCTAATAAGAAAATACCTCAGAGTGGAAGTAGTCGTATAAGTATGTCAATTATATTTTTTCTGGATTCTTGGTAAAGGTATTTCCTGCTGTACAGGTGGCTGTGACAAGTTTACCGTTACGTGTGTAAACTTGTTAGCTTTTACTTGTTACGAACATAACATAGGTTACTTTATATTTCATGGTCCGACACGAAAAATAGCTCTGATACTGGCCGTCGAAACTTGTATTTTAGTTATATTATTGTTAAAAGATAGTAATTCCGGTTTTGTTTCATAAGAAAAAAATAATAAAATTACTTATTACTTATAGAAATAGAAATTATTAATGTTTAAAGGCTCGCAAAGAACGTAAATATGACTTTAACCCCATATCCCCCGCTTAACCCGTCATATTTAAAGCATTTAATATTATAACCAGTCTTGGGTTTCAGATCATACTGGATGTACAATATTTTCCTTGGTGGTCGGCATATATTTAATTAATGTCAGATAAACCTAAGTACAACGGGTAATGAAAATTTTTCACTCCAACGATTTTCATTACTAGAGCTTCAATCATATCTCGAGATATCACTGTGGATTATGACAATAGCGGCGAGTTTATGACGTCATAGTTACAACACCTAATACTATTAATAAACTTCTCACTTTACTGACTCCTGAAATGCTCTAGTGTTAAACATGTCACAGTTACATTTCAACTCCCTAGAACGTCCAACGTTCAAGAGTATTAAACCGTTGTTCAGTTTCTCCCCTGAGTACATATAATAATCGTATGTAATAAAATACTGAGTTATAAATTTGCTGGAAAAAAATATGCATATTTTTATAATGGATATTTAAACCATATTTGATAGCATTGATAACAAAATGGCGACAGATTCAACGCGGCGTAAGTCGAATTATGGTAAACTGTGACGCCAGGAACTACATTTACTTTGTTGATCAGTGGAGTTGATTCAGTCTTGGCGAAAGTGCCAGTATCATTATATTCATATATTCCATTTTCCATTGTATATTTATTTACAAAAGTTTACATATAGCAAGATGGATAACCATTGTTATAAGTTATGTTATAACTTAATATATTAAAATACAGGATGTTTACAAACCCTCCTCAACTTGTGGGAGTTTGTTAAATTGAATCTAAACATACCATACCTTTTCTAATATATCTACAGCCGCATGTGTAACTCACTCAATATATATACATTCCAGAAGTGCTGGAAACTCGAAATTTTGCACGTAGTTGGCTTTTTGCGGCGATGTGTTGATTTCTGATGTGAAACCACCGGTAAAAGTCTGAAAACCGGATTTTTTTAATTTTAAACCCCTCAAAATAAGTCGAAAACACGTTAAAATTGAATGGTAGTAAGGGATAGAGCACCGCGCTCTGTACGGTACTTAACAGAGCGATATAGGCAGGCTATGAAAAGTAAACATTTTACATTATTACCCCTGTTTTTTATTTTTTATTTTTTTTTTCATTTCTTGGTTGTTATTCTATGCTACGTTGATAACTATCGCGATTGCTCTTTTATTCTACCTTGAACGGTTTAGTCAAAATAGGCCGGTCTCAGCAACAGTAGTACGACAGGTATAGTCATAGTGAACATCGCCTTTGTTTAAATTTTCTCACATTCTTACTGGTTTCAGATTGAGACTCTTCTTAGTTGACAGTTACCCTCCTGTTCAACCTATTCATATACGATTTTTCCTTTCCTTTCCGATTTCTTTTCTCACTTTTTACAAACACTACAGTTCCTCTTCATTTTTAACACGCTTTTATTTGTATTACAATAATTTAAAGTTCATTTTAGAGCAGCGATCTCTGTACGGTACTTAACAAAGCAAGATATGCAGGCTCTGGAAAGGCCGCGTGGGACGACTTCGTGGAGCTCCAAGCTGACGGTGGTGTCGGCGGCATCTGGAAGGTCTCCAAGGCTCCAGGAAGGAACTCCTGCACTCCAGAAACTGCCGGCTTGGGTGGTCGTCACGATCACCTGCATCCTGAACTCCTGCCTACGACTGGCGCACTTCCCGACCACCTGGAAGGATGCAAAGGTGATTAAGATACCCAAGCCTGGCAAGGAATCCGCTCTTGCTAGAGAACCACAGGCCGATATCACTGCTGCCTGTGCTCTCCAAGATTCTCGAGCGGATCATCCTGGCGAGATTTCCTGAGGACTTCTTCACCTCTATCAGGACCGAACAATATGTATTCAGGAGAGGACACTCCACCACTCTTCAACTCCGCAGAGTGCTCAACCTCCTCACCAGCACGGCGGAGAAGAAGAAGCACCACTCCACTTCGGTCCTGATAGATGTCAGTAAGGCCTTCGACAGAGTGTGGCACGAGGGGCTACTCTACAAACTGGCTGACTCCCCGCTGCCCGGCAGAATGTTCAGGCTGATCCGCAGCTACCTCCAGCGTCGGACCTTCTCCGTCAGCGTTGCCAGCTCCAAGTCCACTTCGCGACCAGTCTCCTCCGGTGTGCCACAGGGATCAGTGCTCGGCCCGATCCTGTACCTGTGGTACACAAACGACTTTCCTGTAGCTCCGAGAGTCCAGCTGTCGCTCTACGTTGTTGACGCCCTCCTCACGGCCACCTCCATCAACCTGAGGATGGCTGGCGTCTACACGCAGCGGCAGCTGAATCTACTGGAACCCTGGCTGCGGAGATGGAGGATAAAAGTCAACGCTGACAAGTGTGAGGCCATCAACTTCACGAGAAGTCCGAGGCAAGCGGACAGCCGACATCTGTCCCTCAACGGTGACAACATCCCTTGGAGGGCAACCGCCAAGTACCTGGGGGTACTCCTGGATAGACGACTTTCACTGACTCCCCACGTGACAAGAGTGTGCAGCCTAGCGAGGAAGGGCTTTGCCAGTATAGGCCCCCTGCTCTACTCCAAGAAGCTTCCCATCAAGACAAAGGTCCTGGTGCGACCGGTGATCACCTACGCGGCTCCTGCATGGTACCATCTTACCTGCAAGACTGCCAGAAGACAGCTGCTCGCAGTCCAGAGCATCTGTCTTCGGAGAGCCACTGAGTCGCCCTGGTTCATCAGGAACTCCGTGGTCAGAGCATCGTCCAATATCCCTACGATCAGGACCTTTGTGGATGGCCTGACTTCATCCTTCGAAGAAGCTGCAGAGTCCTCGCCCTGGGAGCACATTCGGCTACTACAGGCCCAGGAAGTCCCCCGCCTACGTCCTCCAATGGATGACTAACCTTTACTAACTGACTACACTACTACTCTACTGAAATGACAGGTAGCACTATCTACTAGGGCTCTAACCCGCACCGACATAAAGCAAGTGCCTAATCGGCAGACGCTTTATTAGAAGTGGGGGATCCACAGTCACAATCTGCCTGCCTGCCGGATAAGCTTTATATTATTTTACCTGTTTTTAATTTGGTTCATTTATTGGTGGTTTTTCAATGCTAATTTTATAGCTATCGTGATCGCTCTTTTATTCTACCTTGAACGGTTCAGTCGCAATAGGTCGGTGTCAGCAACAGTAGTTTGTGCAGATGTGGACATAGTGAACATAGCCTTTTTTTAAAGTTTTTCTCATTCTTCTGGTTTCAGACTTAATCTCTTTTTTCTTGACAGTGCTCGGAGCTCACTCATCTGCAGAGACCACCTCGAATAAAGATGAATTGACTAAACCAGATCAATTTTGTTGTTGGTGTATCCAAGCTGTTGGCGTGTGTAAGCGACGAGACGTCAAGGAGTCGCTTGTTACGTCGGGGTGAGCTGTATCAAGTAGGCGTGCATGGGCGTTGTAGTTTGGTCTTATTTTAGGTTTAATTCACATAAAAGATGTCCCTAGTGTTACTGGTACAGTATTCCCCCGGATTCCAATGCACTAGTAAAATACTTTCTGCACAGTGCAGGTACCCCAAAAGTAGCTTTCCTTTTTAAAATGTTCATCTAAGGTGATTTTAATTTTCTTAGTTGTAAGCCAACTTATCTTTTCATTTGTTTCATCTCTTGTTTTCGGTTTGCTATTTGTTACTTTTGTCTCAACAACCTCCGCTAAAGTTTTAAGGTACATTTTATGTCTGAAAAATCGGTATCATTGGGTAAGGAGTGTCCTGATATTACATATTTAAAAATAATTTTTTTTCAATGTGGGATTGGTTTCCAATACAGATTTCAGCATTAGTAAAATTTTAAAATTGCGATTTTGGCCATCTCTACAATATATTCTAGAAACTCATTACAAAAACGTCCTATGCGTGACCCTACTTCCTGTGCTCCTCTTCCAGCCTCATTCTTAGTCCAAACCAAACTATGAACCTGATTCCGTTTTCCAGTGTGGACTCAAAGGTTATACAGCCACAGCGGTCTGTTATAAAATATTACATTTTTTGTTAGTCTCGGTAAGAGTTTTCTCTAAGTCATATGTTATTACTTTTAAGATTTTCATTGCTCTTGCTTCTTTGAATATCTGCATTCATTATTTCTATTGCCTATTTTGCTTCGCTCCAGTGTTCTTGTTTCTGTCGTATCACTTCTTTATTACCTCCATCGACTTCTTTTATATCGCCATTTCCAAAGAATAACATCTGTTGCAACAAATTTTTTTTTTTAACATTTCTTGTCAAATTAATTTATTATAAAACACTTTTTTTAACTTCAGGTTTCAACGAGTCTTCCAGCTTAGATTTGTACTGATCATACGTCTTTGGTATTGTCATATCTATAGGAAGGATCTGTTTGCTTGTAGTTTTTCTTTTATAGTTCGATAAATACTTAGGAATCCTTTTCACAAAGTTTACGACTTCTTTTATTTTACTTTGTGGCATTTTCTTAATGTCCTCCTCTTACACCTCTCTTATCTTTGGTGTCATTCTTTCTACATGTAGTAAGAGCACTGTTTGTCCTTTTTGTTGATATACCCAAAGTATACACAAACATACTACGGCAGACCTTTAATTAATACAAAAATAAACTTCTCGTAAAACTTTTTTTGTCACCATCTTTGGCATACTTTCGATAAATAGGTTCTTATTTTATTGCAGTATTCCAATACAAATTTTGGTTTTCGTAGCTTAATGGAAAAAACTATTTAAATATTTTGTTCGAGCTTGAACAGATATTTTGTTAGAACATCTAGCTTTACATATAATTATTTTCACAAGAATATTCTTTGAAATCCTTTTCCATAATTCTTTTTCTTTTGGCAGAAATCTAATCTTTACCAGATTGACTGACCTTTTCCTGTCTTCACGTGCTTGATCCTCATATTTTCTTTTTCTTTCTAACTTTTTGAAGATGCTTCATTTTCAATAACCCATATATCTTGTTTGTCTATTAGATGGATGCTATTTTAACTCGTGTCTCATTAGATCTTGAAGCATCTTTATTCTCTTGTTGAGATTTCTAATTTATAGGTTTTTTCGTTTTCCTTAACTTGAGATAATTCGTACTCAGCCGGTAAAAATATGAAAATCCTTAGTAGGCATAGACTGAGACTTTAAGTTAAGATACCCTTGAATTGTGGATATTGAGATAATGCAATAAATGTATAAATTGAGGAATTATGAATAAACGGAGATAATATAGAACTGACCTAGCCACCCTAATGCATTTGGGTCCATTATACAAAACAATTTTTAAATTTTAGTATTAAAAAACTATCTGAATATTTTGGCTGTCTGGTTGCACTTCAAACACAAGTTTATGCAGTTCCTCTATGGTTTCAGCAAGTGGTTGAGCCTCCATTTCTTCTCCATTAACATTAATTCTTGGTGGCATATTACCAGCTCATTGTAAATTAGCATTGTAAACAATCATTCCTTCAATATCTTCCTGAAACAGTTAATGATTAACAGTGAAGCAATGGATGTATAAATTACTTACCTAAAAATGTAGATAGCTTAAAGCTGCTGTTTTGTATTTAATTAATATTATTACCTTTTATTTTGGTGAAGTGTTATTATTTTCCATTGCATCTTTGACTGCTTCAGTATTCAAATTTTAGGATATGTTGTGATTTGGGATTGATTTTAGGATATTTTCTGTCAGGATATTTTTTATCTGTGTATTTATACATCAAAATATATTAGTAAAGTATTTTTAATTTTAGCTCCTAGTATTTTTTACTTTGTATAATATTTAACTTGAAGTAATGTACCCTTATAAAACTTTTTTTGTCTTTTTTATTGCCATGTGTTAAACGACAAAAAAATTCTTGATTGATTATGGCACGGATCGAAGGAAGCGACGGATGCCCAACCGAGCAAGTAAAGCATCGATGAAAGTAGTGGTAAGTAGTATATGGTGAGGAACCCCCACTTATACTACACCTCTCATGTCTCCTTACAATTCCAGACTAGAGTCAAGCTCAACAGGGATAACTTCCCCCGTCGTGGTCTGGAATTCGTGCTAAACCAAGAAATTCATGTTAATGTAGAAGAACCGTTTGCAGAAACTACAGTGGAACTATATAAACTGGTGTTTGAAGTACAATCAGACAGCCAAAATATTCAGGTAGTTTTTTAATACTAAAATTTCAAAATTGTTTTGTATAATAGACCCAAATGCATCAGGGTGGCTAGGTCAGTTCTATAATATCTCCGTTTATTCATAATTCCTCATTTTATATATTAATTGAATTATCTCTATATCCACAATTCAAGGTAGTGATGTGCCGAGTCGAATACTCTTTCAACTCGAGTAACTCGTATTCGAATACTTTACCTACTCGAGTCGTGACTCGAGTCAGCCGACTCGGATTCGCTATTCACATCCTCGGGTAGCGGACCTCCAGCCGACTCGTATTCACTATAATTAATTGTATTCAGTATTCACCCGACTCCTGCAATTCGTTGACCTGCACTGTTGAATGCGAGTAAAACAGAACTGATTCGCGATATTACTTGATTTTATATTCCATTTTTTAGAACCATTTATCTGAGTTAACACTGTATTATACATAACGTGGGAGTTTGTAAAAAATAAAAAATACTTCTAGTTCACACTTGTATTTAATTCCTATAAAATACAATACTATATTTAAAACTAACTATTTTAATTTTTATGTAATTTGGTGTAATATTTGGTATTGCATGTAAATTTAAAAATATTATATACACACACATCTTATTATGTCTTTTCCCTATGAATGGTATATTGAATAATTAAACACATAAGATTACAATAGTGTAATATATTTAAGTATTACTATATATACTATACGAGTATTGTTGCACAACATTTCAATTGAATATAGACATCGTAAAAAACATATATCTAAGAAATAAACAGTATCTTTTTATATTTTGTAATAATGAATTGGATGAATAATTATAATATATATATATATATATATATAATATTATAATAATATAATATAAATATAATATAATAATAATATAATATAATTACAAATGTAATATAATAATAATATATATGATGATAAAAATATAATATAATAATAATACAATATAATAATTATTTGTCACAGGTTTAGTCTGTATTATACACTACACAGTTTAAACAGAATAGGTACATCCTACATTGAATTTGGTACTGTAGGCTTGCTCCAGCTGTTTAAGAAATAAAATACTGTCCAATTTTTTAGGCAGTAGTCTGTTCCTGCGTTCATTGGCAACCATCCCAGCCTTAGAAAACAAACGTTTCAGAAGGAACAGAAGTTGCAGGAATACACAAATACATTTGGGCTAGTTTATAAAGTGAAGGGAAAATGTGCTTCCTCTCTTCCCAAAACTGGAGTGGATTCGCTTTTCTGTCTAAATACGGTAGTTCTATATACTGATTTATCAATATTGTTGCTGAAGAAGTTGGCGTTTGAAAGCGTGGTCAATTCAGCTACCTTTTTTTCAAAAGTTTCCCACAGATTGTCCTCTTCTGATTGCCTTGGCTCAGGTTGTGGTGGTAGGCTTTGTGTGTGAGGTTGTCTTGATTCGGGTTGGAGTTTGGTCAGTTCTTCAATTACCCACTTCTGAGCGTTTTGGGCATCGGATTCAACACCAAAAGGCCTTTTTCTTAAAACGAGGATCCAGGAACGTTGCTTTGGCTGATGTCCTGTTATTTTCATAAACATTCAGTCTTTTGTCAATTGACTTCAATTAGTGATGATTTTAGATGTTTACCTGCATCTGTTTGGGGGTTCTTTTTTTATTAGTACACTTTGAAGTCCTCTTACTAATGGTATAACACTGGGATAGTGTAGGGTAAGCTTCTCCGCACAAAAATGTTGACATTTTTTTCTATAGGCTGGAGTAAAAGCAATGCAGTCGTCAATTATATCCCACTCAGAAGCATTTAGAGATGGTACAGGTGACTGTATAAGTGGCAGAGTAGCTGAAAGAGGAATTTTAACTTTGACCAACCGTTTCCAACATAAATAAAGTTGCATTCCACCGAGTTGGGACATCTTGCTTCAATTTAAGCGTTTCTAGACCCATTTGATTTTGAATATCTATCAATTTATAGGAAGATTTAGCACTATGGTTGAAATGAGTCACAATTGAACGACATTTGCTGATAATTTTGATCAATTCATCATGTTTTAAATGATCATTTTCATCATTGCCCTTCGATATGCAATCCTTAACGGCAAGATCTTAATGTGTGCGCAAACACAGTAGTGATTACGCAAATGTAAAATTTCTCTGACAGCCTTTTTAACATTGCTGGCATTATCAGTAACAACAGCGACAATTTTATGATGTACTTGCCACTCTTCTGCAATGTTTCTTATAGCGTTAGCTATGTTTATCAGATGTATGATCCAAGGGTTAACTCAGAGGTAGATAACACGTTAGAATTTAACTTGGCATCAAGGATGAAATGACATGTTAAAGACATGTAACTTCTATTACTATCTGACGTCCAAATATCTGTTGTCAATGCAATATTTTCAACTGTTGCTAGTTTTTGTTTAAGGGCTTCTGAGCATACCTTATACCGTTCATCGAGTAATTTGGTCGATAACAGTTTTCTGCTTGGAAGAGTGTAGTCCGGGTTAAGTTTCTTAGTGTAGTTTTTGAAACCAACATTCTTCTACTATCTGTAAGGGCTGATAATCTAAAACTATCATGTCTAAACAAAGCGTCATCAACAGATTTTTGATTTATTTTGGTAGGTGCTACTAGTCTCATTTGTTTATGGCGTTTGCGTGAAGGTTCTGAATCAAAATTATCACAAGATATGTTGGTATCTTGTGTTTGTGTTCCACTAGTAGAAGCATCATTACTTTACGGAATCAACCAAGGGACCTGCTGGAAGATTCGTGCTTGACTTCCTTGAAATTCCAGGAGATGGCTGTCTATCAGAGGTGTCCAAATACTGAACTGGATGTTTATTCTTTAGATGTGTTACTAAGTTAGATGTGTTTCCGAAATGTTTTATAGGAAGATGAACACAACTTACATTGCACTCGATTATCTGTAGTTTTCTTGTAAAACTCCCATACCACAGATTTTTTGTTGTACCGAGGCATAGTTAGATAGAATGAAAATTAATAATGGCTACA
The DNA here is from genome assembly GCF_021130785.1 of Homalodisca vitripennis. Lineage (NCBI taxonomy): Eukaryota > Metazoa > Arthropoda > Insecta > Hemiptera > Cicadellidae > Homalodisca > Homalodisca vitripennis. The sequence continues at coordinate 13,014 of NW_025776846.1, read as the reverse complement.
GATCACTTTCAAAACATCACTTAGGGTTATGAACAAAATGACTTATTCTGTCTGACAAGAGATGGATCGCGCTAAAAGTTCGGAGCGAGTCGGACGAGTTCGTAGCGAGTCGTAAGAGTTCGTAACGAGTCGGACAAGTTCGTAACGAGTCGGAGCGAGCCGGACGAGTTCGTACCGAGTCGTCCAATCTCGGGTTCCCTTTGGTTTGGGTGGGATAGTGATTTAGTGAATAGAATACGAAATGCGAGTTGACTCTACTCGAATAGAACGGAATTGTCACTCGAGTCGACTCGAGTGGAGTCTGACTCGAGTTGACCCGAGTAGAACTATTCGACTCGTCACATCACTAATTCAAGGGTATCTTAACTTAAAGTCTCAGTCTATGCCTACTAAGGATTTTCATATTTTTACCGGCCGAGTACGAATTATCTCAAGTTAAGAAAAAAGAAAAAAAAAACCTATAAAGTAAAAACCTCAACAAGAGAATGAAGATGCTTCCAGATCTAATGAGACAATTGGAGTTGCTCCAACTGTAGGTGAACTTACTTTTACAGACCAATTTGCTGGTGTTTAATGCCTATGAGAAGTTGTGGTCTTAAAAGTAGTATTGTATTGTTTCTCGTAATAATCATAAACGAAATGACAACGTCAAGTGAAGTTGATATGCTAACCAGAGCCACTGGGTTGGTTGATACAAAAGACTGGATGGGTCCTGATTTGTTCTTTAGGCATATTTAACCATTCCAGAGAAAACTTCTTGATTCTTGGCTGGGAAGATTGTTCGAGGTGGCTTCCATTTTTTCTCCCGATTTTCTACGATAGAGGCTGTTTTAGGGAAGCTACTAGGAGATGTAGTAAATAGATGGTCTGGAGCTATCTGAAAACGTATTGATCGATTTCCTCAACCTGAAGAATCTTTGTGTGTAGACATCGCTTCCATACTATGATGGCTGTCATTGGATAAATATCTTGTTATGCGCGCATTTGCATTGAGGTCCGGTGAATCCTGCACCATCACTAGTAACGCTAGGGACATCCGTTATATGAAATAAACTGAAATACGACCACACCACGAAGCCATGTATGCCGCCTCCTAGATTATTCCCATTACTTGACATAACGAGCATCTCTTTGATATTTTACCCGTGTATTGTAACCGTTAAGATTTAAAATTCAAATAGATGTGTAGGAACTGTAAGCGAAGATTTATATGACGTGGAAGTGTTTAGCTCGTTTCCTAAGACACACACACACACACACACACACACACACACACACACACACATATATATATATATATTTATCTTTATTTATTTATCGGTGTTTTGTATTCTTCCCAAAAATGTTTTAAAATAATATTATGGTAATTTTTTGTAATTCACTTAATTGGCTGCTGATAGTCTTCCTAAACGAGTGTTATATCTCAGTTATTAAAGCAAAGCAAAAATTAATTTATGATTGCTCATGACCTTAATTATTTACAATGTTTTTTAATAAGATTTCGATATACAGTTTCTACAATGAATTTAAATGAATGTCGAGTAAAAGCATTGATAATTGTAAATATACATTTTCTAACTTATTACAACTAAAATAAGTTACATTTATATAAAAATTTATTTTCGGGTACTTTATTTTGGTTTTATTAAATGTAGATTATAATTCAAATTTTATCAAGAAGACTTTAATAAATAATTTAAAGGGTATCGAGCTAAACACTTCCACGTCATATAATTCTTCGCTTACAGTTCCTACAAAACCTTTTTAAATATTCAAATATTAAATGGAATACATTTTTAATATTTGAAGATTAAAAACCGCAATATCTGGAATACATCCAAGGGACTGCGGTGCAAGGAGTTTGCAAGCCGGGAGCTAAACTCCAAGAAGTGGCGTCCGACACCCCACCTCCAGCGGATAGTTGTTGCGCCATCATTGCCGGCACAAACGATGTTTGCCGCCGTCAGCAGGTGAACATCTACCAACACCTGGAGCGGCGCATCACCAGCAAGCTGAGGACTGCCGGCGGGGTTGTCGTCACTACTCTGCCCCACAGACACGACCTGCCTGCGAGCCATCCTGTCAAACCTGGAGACCGCGCGAGTAAACTCGTACATCGAGGAGCTGTGCGTGAGGCCATCGTGGGGACAGAAGTACTCGACTTCAGCCTCATCGGCAGAGAGGCCTTCACACCGCACGGGATGCACCTCAAGCCCACACACAAACACCTGCTGGCCGAGCTGCTGCTGGAGTGTGTGCAAAGGTTGGACCACGCAGTCACCCCGGTCCTGGCATCGCCCGCTAGCACCTGCGGGCCGCCGCCGCCGGCCCAGCCCGGGATCGCCCGCCGCCCATGTGTCGCCAGCTTCTCCTGAACCACCGGTCCGGACCATGGCCTACGACACCTTCGCCGAGGCGGTGAAGAGCCAACGCCCAGCCAACCTCCAGTGCGTTGATGATTCTGGACAAAAAAACTGTCGGTTTTTTAACCAATGTAAAAGAAGATAGACACATCAGAGCCAGAGCGTCAAAATTTGCGTCAAAAATTCCACAGAAAAACATCAAACCAACAAAATTCAAAATTCAACCAACATTTTCTCGGTTGTGCATCAAAATGCACAGACTGCCACCAACAAAGCAGACGAGCTGTCGCTCATGGCACGCGAACTGCATCCTGACGTTTTTGTTATTTTCTGAACATTGTTTCAAACCTGAAACAGTCAGACTGTTCAGGATTGACAACTATAAATTGGCAACATCTTACGATCGAACTCATTTTAAAGGGGGAGTGTGGCAATTTTCGTAAAAATCTGATATTGAATTCCTTCCACACAAAGTTTGACTCACAGTTGTGATTTAAATTTTGAAGTGGATGGAATAAAAATCGGCCTGGAAATTCTGATGATAAAATTACAATTATTGGTTTTATATCGTTCTCCAAACGGATGCAGCATTATTTTTTTTGAAAATTTTGAAAATCTTCTAAATTCTATCTGTTTGAAAGTCGTCCAAGTTTATCACAACTGGCGACTTTAACATTGATGTTTTAGACCACACCAATCCACCTGACCCAGCGGCTACGCGACATCCTAAATTCTTTTCGGATTGATCTGGTCAGTAAAAACACGCCAACCACGAGTGACCGCCACATCGAGTAAAGCCATCGACAACGTCATCACAACATTCCAAACGCCCTCAGTCACTGTTTTCAATGCGGCCATCTCTGACCACTTCGCTCAGGAGACCACTATCAGTAACTTTCAGCCAGAAATTGAACACCGTCATCCAAAATCAAAAGAGACACTAGCTCGGAAAACATTGCCCTTTTGAATACGTTTTTAAAAAATGAGTCCTGGTCGTTTTTAGACAATCTGAAAGCGTAGATGAAGCTTACACCGCGTTTCATAATATTTTTGTTTATCACTTAAATGTAACTTGTCCTTTAAAAAATTTTTAAAGAGCGCAAACAAGCAAAACAAAATTCTTGGGTGACGAAGGAAATTTTAGAATTACGTGAACGGCTCAAATTTTATCATTCGATTTACATTTAGCACCGAAAATGAACAATTTAAAACTTTTTTTTTAGAAAATTTCAAAGAGCAAATATCGGAAAACAATAAAATCTGCAAAAGCACGTGAAATTGAAACAAAATTGAAAAGTTGCGAAAACTTTTCCAAAACTGCTTGGGGCATTATTAAAAAATGTAACAACATAGCCAAATTGCCCAAAAAACTTCCAAATTCCAAAGCTCAAAATCCAGGACGAAATTATTTCAGATCTCTCTAAAAGTGGCAAGTGAATTCAACTCATTTTTTTTCATCTGTTGCATCACTTGACCCATCATTCAAAGGCCTCAATTGGCAGCGAAGTGTCATCGATGGGACCGGTCTCATCCATGGCACTGTCTCCAGTGAGTGAGGAAGTAGGTGGCCCGCGTGATACAGGGGATTGAAACCAAAAAAAATCAATGTGACATCAACGGCATGTCTGTGTGGCTGCTCAAACGTTGCTCTAAGCATATTTTGGCTCCACTCACAAATTTGATCAACTTGTCTTTCGCCCAAGGCATTTTCCCCTCCCTTTTGAAATCTGCGAAAGTCACACCCATTTTCAAAAAAGACGATCCTTGCCTTGCAAGCAACTATCGTCCCAATTTCCTCCCAGTTATGAGCAAAGTTTTTTGGAAAAGATTTTTCTTGTCAGATTTGAAAATTTTCTCGATCGTTTGAAAATCCTCTGTTCCGAACAATTTGGTTTCAAAAAAAAACAAATCAACAATCGATGCGGTCACAGACCTAATCGATACAGTTGTCGATGGCCCTGGAGAGAAGAGAACATGTGTTAAGCATATTTCTTTCTAGACCTTCTCTAAAGCATTCGACTGTGTACATCACGAAACACTGTTGTACCCAGTTGACGACATGTGGTGTTTCGAGGTCTGCCGCACAAATGGATCTCGTCTTACCTCAGGGATAGAAGCCAGTGTGTGCAGATTGCGAATACCCTGTCAGGAAAGGTTAAAATGACTTATGTGTCCCACAGGGATCTATCCTATCCTTGGACCTGTCCTTTTCCTTGCTGTACGTCAACAGATTGAACTCATCGATATCCTTACGGGGAGGATGGTTCAGTATGCTGACGATACAACTCTCTGCATTAGAGCAAAAACAAAAGATGAATTAGAAATCAACTCATTTTTTAGAACTGAATTCATGTATTCAGTATTTTTCAAAACTAAATCTGAGGGCCAACAGTTCCAAATCAAGCGTTCGTCAATTTTTTTCTCCGGCAGCAAGAACCTGACAACTTCGCTGCCGTGATGGCGGATGATGTTCTAATAGAAGAAACTGATTCCACCAAGTTCCTCGGAATGCACCTAGATCGAGGGCTGACTTGGGGACGATCACATTGACGGCATTTGTTCAAAGGTTTCCCTCAGGCATTTGTGCCTTACGGAACCTTGCAAAATTCTGCTCTTTGGATATACTAAGAACGGCCTACTTTGGCTTGGTATATCCACAATAGCTGACATACGGTTTGAGACTGTGGGGCAGCTGTTCTAAATACAAATTCGAACGTGTATTTAGAAGTCAAAAGAAAGCTGTCCGAATCATTCAAAATTGAACTTTCAGAGATTCATGCAAAAAAACACCTTCAGGGAGCTTGGATTGCTGACTTTGCCCTGTCTCTATATCCTGGAGGTTGTCCTGTACTGCCGTTCTAAGTGTAACTTGGTTCAAGTCAGGGACGTTCACCAGTACGGGACTAGAGGCAGGACAACTTCCGCGTTTACAACAACACAGAACTGCAGCATTCGGAACGTTTTGCCGTCTGAGGTTGGTGTCAAGCTAATCAATAAGCTCCCTGAAGAGATCAAACAATTGAATGACAAAAAAAATTTAAAACTCGACTAAGACATCTTTGCTGTCGGGGTGTTTTTACTCGGTTGACGAGTTTATGGAGAGCCGCTGGGACGAAATTCAAAACTAACACCATCAATCCTCTGGTTCTGGTGTGGCAGTGGCAGGATTGTTTGGTGAGAAATGAAGATGAGAGTGAATTGAGAGAACCATGTGCGTGAGTGAATGAAGTTTAGGCCTACCTTTTTACTATTTAAATATTTTATTTTATGACGTTTGTATGCAATTTTATAATTGTTACCGCAATAAAAATATTATTATTATTATTATTATTATTATTATTTTAATATTTGTATTATTTACACGGTCAGTTTGTATATTACTGTACATTGCTACTTACTGTATTTCTGTGTTATATATTTGTTATATATGTCATCTAACCGGTTATAATACACGGGTAAAATATCAAAGAGATGCTCGTTATGTCAAGTAATGGGAATAATCTTGGAGGCGGCCTACATGGCTTCGTGGTGTGGTCTTGTTTGAGTTTATTTCATATAACCGATGTCCCTAGTGCTACTAGTGATGGTACAGGACTCACCGGACCTCAATGCACATGCGCGGATAACAAGATACTTATTTAATGACATCCATCATAGTTTAGAAGCGGTTTCTACACACAAAGATACTTCAGGTTGAGGAAATCGATCAATACGTTTTCAGATAACTCCAGACCATCCATTTACTACATCTTTAAGTAGTTTCCCTAAAACAGCCTCTATCGTCGAAAAACGGAAGAAAAAAATGGAAGCCGCCGCGAACAATCTTCCCAGCCAAGAATCAAGAAGTTTTCTCTGGAATGGTTAAATATGCCTACAGAACAAATCAGGACCCATCCAGTCTTTTGTATCAACCAACCCAGTGGCTCTGGCTAGCATATCAACTTCACGTGACCTTGTCATTTCGTTTATGATTATTACAAGAAACAATAAAATTCGACTTTAAAGATTACAGCTTCTTCTAGGCATTAAAAACCAGTAAATGGGTCTGCAAAAGTAAATGCACCTACAGTTGGAGCAACTGCAACATTTACATGTGGTAATGATAAGTACCATAGTACTCCTAAGTATTTTAATGTACATTGCTACTTACTGTATTTCTGTCTTATATATGTCATCTGACCGGTTACAATGTACAGGGAAAAGGTCAGAGAGCTGCTTCTTATGTCAAGGAGTGTGTCCATCGGTCTACATGGGCTTTGTGGTGTAGCCTTATATTGAGTTTCTTTTTATATAACGGCTGTCACCATTGCTACTAGTTAATGGTACAAGATTCTCCGGACCTCAATGCATATGCGCATCAGAATTTAGCTATCCAGTGACAGTCATCATACTTGTTAGGAAGTTTGTCCATACAAGATCCCTCAGTTTGTGGAAATCGATCACACCGTTTTCAGACAGCCCCTGATCATCTATTTACTACATCTCTGAATAGTTTCTCTATAGCACACATCAGCAAGTAAGTGTGCACTTATTGATATAAAGCGATGTGTTATCATTTCCTGTTATTCCACAGCGACGTTTGAGCGGATCGATTATCTCAGCTTACATGCTGCGGATGCTTGTTACTCTTTGTATTAATATAATTCCTTCCTTACGTAGCGGATTATTTAGTAAATAGTGCCTTTGTAATATTTTTATATATCTTACAAATCTGGTGTTTAATGCCTAGGAGAAGTTGTGGTCTTAAAAGTATTATTTTATTGTTTCTTGTAATAACCATATGCGAAATGACTATGTGGAGTGAAGTTGATATGCTACCCAGAGCCACTGAGTTGGTTAATACAAAAGACTGGATGGGTCCTGATTTGTTCTGTAGGCATATTTAACCATTCCAGAGAAAAACTTAATAGACTAAATAAACTAAGTTAGAATTTTAAAATTTTAAGGGAGTATAATATTTGCTCAGGAGTTTAACTATCCATCCCAGGAAATTCCCTGTAGGGGGGTTAATGATACCGGGGGTTAAGACATCAGGGGGTTTAATTTACTCAGGAGATCATTCGGTCATACTAGGAAATTTCGGGGTGGGGGGTAAATGTTACCGAGGGTTACATGACACACGAGGGCCTCTTGTAGAGGGTGTTGTGTCTGTGAATATAAATAAAATTCACTCTGTCCGTATCTATTTTTGACGCTTCGCTTACAACCAGATAATTCGCGATGTGGGCTAGTAAACGTTATACTAGTCATTCGTTTACATAGTAATACAGACTCAATCTGAAACCGGGATGATTTGCATACATTTTTGGTCTTTATCTGATTATTAAGTTGATTAGGGGCTTTCATTTACTCAGGAGTAATTCCCGGGAGGAGGGTTAGTGTTATCGGAGGTTATCAGAATACGTGTTTTTTTTTCTAGGGATAATTTATCGACCAGATAATTCCAAACTGGAGCAATTTCTACAAATTTTGGTCGCATAGATCTTAAAACCACCTAAAATAGCCAATTCACCATTATCAGCAGCAATGTCTTGTATGCCTAAAGCTCCCGAACCACTTGATGCTTCTGAGTGGCAGTCGTTAAATGATTGTGCACAAGTTCTTCAACCTCTACACACAATGACAGAGGAATTGTCAGGAGAAAATTATCCAATTCTGTCTATGGTTATCTCATTGATAAGAAGCATCCAGTATGTATTAAAATCAATTCAAACTGATACAGGTACAGGCTTGTTTTTGAAAACCTCACTAGTAGAAGTTTATATCAAGAAGATTTTCTGGATGGGAAACTACGACAGTTGCATCATAAGCAACATTCTTGGATCCCAGATTTATGAAAACTTCATTTGGCCTCAAAGAAAATGCTGAAAAAGCAGAAAAAATTGTTACAGAGGAAATAGAATTTGGAAAAAAGAAATCCCACAGATTTAATACAGAAATTCTAGTGATTGAAGATAACGATAAAATAAATCAACCTCTTCATGTTAAAAATCTTGATAAGAAAGAGTTGGCGCGAAAGAAATTGTGGGAATGGGTTGATTGTAGGTTGGAAGAAAAGAAAATGTCTTCTACATCTTCAGTTGTAGCAAGCAGTGCTCTTATAGTTCGGCACTATTTGGAACTACCTTTAGCTGAGAGATCAAAAAGCCCTCTCCTTTTTTGTGAAAAATACAAATCTGTAATTCCAGTAATTTATTATTTACAAAAAAAAAAAAAAAATACTTATGTTTGCCAGCAACTTCTGTTCCTTCTGAGAGACTTTTTTCTATTACTGGGCAAGTCACAAATGACAGAAGAAGCAGACTTGTCCCAAAAAATGTTCATAACATATTGTTTTTAGATACAAATATGAGTAGAATGTAATTAAAAACTAGAGAATAGCCAAAGTGGGTAGTGTACTGTAATTTTTTCTAACTTCAAAGTAGTTTTGTAAAATTACCTTACATTAAATCAAATACACGTTCCTTGGCATTTTGATTAAACTAGTCTCGTTTTATTTGTTACTTAAGGTACTCTATAACAACCTATTATTAGCTGTATAATATTTGCAAAATAGATTACTTGTTAAGGAAACATGAAACTAGTCGGTTAACATAGCAAGCAGTGAGGTAAATTATGGTCTGCTATAACGGTTGTGATAAGTAAATTAAAATAATATTAACAAATAATCAAGTTACTAGTTTGATATTTTGAATAAATAAACGGACTAGTCGTCTACCAACTAAATTTAATAGTCGCCTTTGTAGTTTGTGAACTACAGAGTAAACTAGTAACTTTACATTATACATCCAAAACCACCGTACTACTAGTCGATGTATTACTTTACAACGACTAGTCAAATCAACCGACTAGTCGACTACTTTAGGCACTAGTCGAATAAACGACTAGTCGATTACCCCACCACTAAGCTTTATATTATTTCACATGTTTTTGATTATTCTCATTTCTTGGTTGTTATTCTACTATCGGGGTCGCTCTTTTATTCTACCTAGAACGGTTTAGTCGCAATAGGTCGGTATCAGCAGCAGTAGATTAGCAGGTAGGGATATAGTGAACATCGCCTATGTTAAATTGTCTCACATTCTTACTGGTTTCAGATTGAATCTCTTCGTAGTTGACAGTTAACCTCCTGGTTTCCCTATTCATATACGATTTTCGGAACATCGCCTTTGTATAAATTTTCTCACATTTTTAGTGGTTTTAGATTAAATTTCTATTTTTACTTATTACTTTTTATTTGTCTTGTTATCTATTCATATATGATTTTTCCATTCCTTACCGATTTCTTTTCTAGCTTTTTACAAACACTATAGTTCCTCTTATTTTTTGAATTACAATTTAAAGTTCATTTTAGAGCAGCAAGCTCTTTACGGTACGTAATAAAGCAAGATAGGTCGGCTCTGGAAAGGAACAGGTTTATATTATTACACTTGTCTTTGGTTTGTTTTATTTATTGGTGGGCATTCTATGCTAAGTTGATAGCTATCACGATTACTTTTATTCTATCTTGAACTGTTCAGTTGCAATAGGTGGGTGACAGCAACATTAGTAGATAGGGAAAGAGTGAACATCGTCTTTTGTTTAAATTTTCTCACTTTGTTATTGGTTTCAAATTGAATCTTTTTCACTTGACAGTTAACCTATTGGTTTACCTATTCATTTACGATATTTACTCTCCTTTCCGTTTTCTGTTCTCGCTTTTTACAAACACTACAGCTCCTCTTATATTTTGTGTTATTACAGTTTTATTTTAACATAACAATGTCTTTCTCTTGTGTTGTGAAGGGCTCCTTCCATCAGGGAGACGAACAGTTATGTCCTATGAGCAAAAACGCTCTTTGCACTGTGAATTCTGCTTTAGCCCTTGTATGGAAGGCCCTCAGTTTTGAGTTTTCTTCAACGGCCATCGTTACGATTCTCATCGCTGGTGACTGTATTTACAGAATATTAAGGGATCAGAATCGTATGGATGGAATTCGGTACTTGTGCACTGATGAACTTCCAGGTAAATTCTCCATCCAAGGCCAAACCGTAGCCGTTGAAAAAAATGTATTTGTGCACGATGCCTTATATCCTGTGACAAAGGAGGATGTAAGCGAAAGTGTTATCTCTCTGTCCAATGTTTTTAGAATCTCTGATGTTCGTGGAATTTCAAAACATTGGATTTATGTTTACTGGACAAACAGTGACAGTTGCTTTTTGGCGCTCTCAGGAACAACTGTACCTATTTGATCCACATCCAGTAAACGAAAATAGAACACATGGTTTGGAAATGATATCAATAACCTGGCACGGCTCTTTCAGTGTGATACTTTTCCTTCTTTGGCTTCGTTTTTGTTATCCAACGCTGCTCTTGATGGATCTGTAAGGCAGTACAGTACTCTATTACTAGGCTCACATTTAGATCATCAACATTCAGTGAAAATATACAAAACCTCACAATGCACGAAACCGCTAGCAGTTCCGCAATAAAACCTAAAAATTTTGGAAGATCCAAGAAAATGAAACATGGACGCCCGAAAATACTGAAAACTACTAGAGAAGAGCAAGTGAGAGAGAGGCGAATAAGCGATACTCTCAGCAAAATCCTGAAACCAATCGTGACGCTGTACGTCGTTATACCGAAAACCACCCCGAGGTTAACAGAGCCGCAGTTCGGCGCTACGAAGATTGACATTCCGGCGCAGTTCATGATAGGGTTCAGGTATTTCGTCTGATGAAACCATAGGGTAGGTCAGCGAATTTCGACATTTACTTAACTAACTTGCTCGAAATATTGTTGCACAAAGGCCTATGGCACACTGGAGTGGAAAGTTGTTATGCGTCATAAATGCATACAAATTGAAAAAACCTGCCTTTTTGAAGATGATATATTTGTATGTCCACACTGCGAAGCACGTCTGTTCGAGGAAGAAAAGGATAGGGAAAAATCGTGTTGTGGTGGAAGGTGCGTACAACGTACTTGTAACACGTTTGCCCCCTCTCAGTGCACCATTTTATTCAGATCGACATTTCCTCAACAGAGCGCGCGCCTACAACGACCTATTTTCTTTTTGTGCCCTCGAAGTTTCTGGTGGATACCGGTACCGTAGTGGACTTTTTTTCTTCAAGATCGAAGGAAGAATGTACCATCAGGTGTAAAGTTTGGACGCCCCCGGCAACGGTTTGCTACTAAGGTGGGAGACGTCCAATTTGTTAACCGATGCCGCCTATACATTAACGACGGCGAAGAGCGCAGGAACATTGCCACCATTGCCAATTACTTGTATTCGATCAATCCTTTCATCGGTGATTTCCTGCGATTAGGTAATGAGCCGTCGGTAAACGCTCATTTGGAGTTCCAGGTAACAAGTCGAGCTACTCATGGTAATGTTCTTGGCGACAGGAATAGGGGTGTTGAGGTGCACGCTGTGCTCAGCACTGACGAAGCAGTGACCGAACCACGACGACTTTGCCGTCTAAAAAGTGAAAGCTGGAAGGCCGTCAATTGATTGATCTGTTCAATCCTCTGATGGAGCCCTTCCAGTACCCACTGCTCTATCTATATGGCACTTTGGGTTGGCAAATTGGCCATCTTGATAAAAACGGGAAAGCTTTCTCAGTATAACAACACCTCTTATTGTCCAGTCCTCGCTTTTCATATCTCGGGCGTCTCTCGCAGGTCGAGATATTTGCGAGGTAAGAAGAAAAGCGACTGTGGTTTATTAAATTGTCACAGTCAAGTTCGTCAGTTCTAAATGCCATGGGGATAGGCCAACTAAACGAGCTTCTTGATGCTCAACGCAATGCTCCGGCAGGTAAACAGGTTAGGGAAGACATCACACGTGATCAAACCGTACAAGGCGAGGGTGGCGCAAAGCTTGGCAAAATTTACCTCCCAAGATCGTTTATTGGTGGGCCCAGATATATGAAGATTCATTACGAGAATGCAATGGCTCTCGTAACACGATTGGGCTCACCGACGTTTTTTCTCACATTCACTTACAGCGCGACTTGGGAGGAAAATAAGAGAGCCTGTCCCCACGGCAGTGGTCGCAATGACCCAAAAGCACAGCCTGCAGAGTGTTCCAGATCAAACTCCTCGAGCTTCTGCGTTATCTGCTGTGCAAATGACATTTTATCTTGGTTTCTTGATTTACAATTCTTTTGGTAAGTTTTTCTTCAGATCAACTTTATTTTCTTTATTCATAAAACTGCAACAAACTGAGCAAAATATTGTTTCCTTTATTGCCTTAATCGGTGTTAACCCTTGAAACTAAGTGCCCCGCACGATATCTCGAAAAGTGGTTGACCTGTGTAAATGAAATTTTTGCACGTTATTTACTCTCAAGATAACTGTGACATAATTGTATCAAAAATAATTAAGGAAAGAAATGCCGGCAAGATTATTATTTCTTTTAAAAGCTCGCCAGATTCCTCATTGAATGCTCGGTCTTAACCTGTTCCCGAAATACGATTATCCTCGAATTTGCTAACATCGTATATAGGGGCATGGGGGCGTAGCCCCCAGCGAGCCGAAGGCGAGTATATATATACACACATGTCATCTGACCGGTTTCAATGTACGAGAAAAATTTCAGAGAGATTCTTGTTATGTCAAGGAGATGTGTATAATCTTAGTAGCGGTAGGTTTACATGGGCTTTGTGGTGT